>NC_045440.1:29754454-29815030 GCF_002776525.5 Piliocolobus tephrosceles | reverse complement strand
AGTGTCAATTTTAGATCTTTCCTGCTTTCTCTTGTGGGCACTTAGTGCTATAAATTTCCCTCTACACACTGCTTTAAATGTGTCCCAGAGATTCTGGTATGTTGTATCTTTGTTCTCATTGGTTTCAAAGAACATCTTTATTTCTGCTTTCATTTCGTTATGTACCCAGTAGTCGTTCAGGAGCAGGTTGTTCAGTTTCCATGTAGTTGAGCAGTTTTGATTGAGTTTCTTAGTCCTGAGTTCTAGTTTGATTGCACTGTGGTCAGAGAGACAGTTTGTTATAATTTCTGTTCTTTTACATTTGCTGAGGAGTGCTTTACTTCCAATTATGTGGTCAATTTTGGAATAAGTGTGATGTGGTGCTGAGAAGAATGTATATTCTGTTGACTTGGGGTGGAGAGTTCTATAGATGTCTATTAGGTCCGCTTGGTGCAGAGATGAGTTCAATTCCTGGATATCCTTGTTAACTTTCTGTCTCGTTGATCTGTCTAATGTTGACAGTGGAGTGTTGAAGTCTCCCATTATTATTGTATGGGAGTCTAAGTCTCTTTGTAAGTCTCTAAGGACTTGCTTTATGAATCTGGGTGCTCCTGTATTGGGTGCATATATATTTAGGATAGTTAGCTCTTCCTGTTGGATTGATCCCTTTATCATTATGTAATGGCCTTCTTTGTCTCTTATGATCTTTGATGGTTTAAAGTCTGTTTTATCAGAGACTAGGATTGCAACCCCTGCTTTTTTTTGTTCTCCATTTGCTTGGTAGATCTTCCTCCATCCCTTTATTTTGAGCCTATGTGTGTCTCTGCATGTGAGATGGGTCTCCTGAAGACAGCAGACTGATGGGTCTTGACTCTTTATCCAGTTTGCCAGTCTGTGTCTTTTAATTGGAGCATTTAGTCCATTTACATTTAAGGTTAATATTGTTATGTGTGAACTTGATCCTGCCATTATGATATTAACTGGTTATTTTGCTCATTAGTTGATGCAGTTTCTTCCTAGCCTCCATGGTCTTTACATTTTGGCATGTTTTTGCAGTGGCTGGTACCGGTTGTTCCTTTCCATGTTTAGGGCTTCCTTCAGGGTCTCTTGTAAGGCAGGCCTGGTGGTGACAAAATCTCTAAGCATTTGCTTATCTGTAAAGAATTTTATTTCTCCTTCACTTACGAAACTTAGTTTGGCTGGATATGAAATTCTGGGTTTAAAATTCTTTTCTTTAAGAACGTTGAATATTGGCCCCCACTCTCTTCTGGCTTGTAGAGTTTCTGCCGAGAGATCTGCTGTCAGTCTGATGGGCTTCCCTTTGTGGGTAACCCGACCTTTCTCTCTGGCTGCCCTTAAGATTTTTTCCTTCATTTCAACTTTGGTGAATCTGGCAATTATGTGTCTTGGAGTTGCTCTTCTGGAGGAGTATCTTTATGGCGTTCTCTGTATTTCCTGAATTTGAATGTTGGCCTGCCCTGCTAGGTTGGGGAAGTTCTCCTGGATGATATCCTGTAGAGTGTTTTCCAATTTGGTTCCATTTTCCCCCTCACTTTCAGGCACCCCAATCAGACGTAGATTTGGTCTTTTTACATAATCCCATACTTCTTGCAGGCTTTGTTCATTTCTTTTTCTTCTTTTTTCTTTTGGTTTCTCTTCTCGCTTCATTTCATTCATTTGATCCTCCATCGCTGATACTCTTTCTTCCAGTTGATCGAGTCGGTTACTGAAGCTTGTGCATTTGTCACGTATTTCTCGTGTCATGGTTTTCATCTCTGTCATTTCGTTTATGACCTTCTCTGCATTAATTAGTCTAGCTGTCAATTCTTCCACTCTTTTTTCAAGATTTTTAGTTTCTTTGCGCTGGGTACGTAATTCCTCCTTTAGCTCTGAGAGGTTTGATGGACTGAAGCCTTCTTCTCTCATCTCATCAAAATCATTCTCTGACCAGCTTTGATCCCTTGCTGGCAATGGGCTGTGCTCCTTTGCAGGAGGAGATGCGCTCTTATTTTTTGAATTTCCAGCTTTTCTGCCCTGCTTTTTCCCCATCTTTGTGGTTTTATCTGTCTCTGGTCTTTGATGGTGGTGACGTACTGATGGGGTTTTGATATAGGTGTCCTTCCTGTTTGATAGTTTTCCTTCTGACAGTCAGGACCCTCAGCTATAGGTCTGTTGGAGATTGCTTGAGGTCCACTCCAGACCCTGTTTGCCTGGGTATCAGCAGCAGAGGTTGCAGAAGATAGAATATTGCTGAACAGCGAGTGCACCTGTCTGATTCTTGCTTTGGAAGCTTCCTCTCAGGGGTGTACTCCACCCTGTGAGGTGTGGGGTGTCAGACTGCCCCTAGTGGGGGATGTCTCCCAGTTAGGCTACTCAGGGGTCAGTGACCCACTTGAGCAGGCAGACTGCCCCTTCTCAGATCTCAACCTCCGTGTTGGGAGATCCACTGCTCTCTTCAAAGCTGTCAGACAGAGTCGTTCGCGTCTGGACACGCCTCTGCTGCTTTAGCTGAGCCCTGTCCCCAGAGGCGGAGTCTACAGAGACAGGCAGGTTTCCTTGAGCTGCTGTGAGCTCCACCCAGTTCGAGCTTCCCAGTGGCTTTATTTACCTACTTAAGCCTCAGTGATGGCGGGCGCCCCTCCCCCAGCCTCGCTGCTGCCTTGCGGTTAGATTGTCGCAGACTGCTGTGTTAGCAAGGAGGGAGGCTCCGTGGGCGTGGGACCCTCCTGGCCAGGTGTGGGATATAATCTCCGGTGTGCCAGTGTTACAGCGCAGTATTGGGGTGGGAGTTACCCGATTTTCCAGGTGTTGTGTGTCTCAGGTCCCCTGGCTAGGAAAAGGGACTCCCTTCCCCCTCGCGCTTCCCAGGTGAGGCGGTGCCTCGCCCTGCTTCAGCTCTCGCTGGTCGGGCTGCAGCAGCTGACCCGCACCGATTGTCCGGCACTCCCGAGTGAGATGACCCCAGTACCTCAGTTGAAAATGCAGAAATCACCTGTCTTCTGTGTCGCTCGCTGGGAGATGGAGACTGAAGCTGTTCCTATTCGGCCATCTTGCTCCGCCCCCCAAGACACTCATATTTTATCTCATTCTTTAGGTTATCTTTTTATTCCACTGATAGCTTCTTTTGCTGTGCAGAAGCTCTTTAGTTTAATTAGGTCTCACTTGTTGATTTGAATTTTTGTAAAATTGCTTTTGAGGACTTAGGCATAAATTATTTGCCAAGGCCAAAGTCCAGAAGGATATATCCTAGGTTTTCTTCTAGAATTTTTACACTTTGAGGTTCTAAACTTGAGTGTTTAATCCACCATGAGTTAAGTTTTATATATGGTGATAAATTGGGGTCCAGATAACTAGCCAGTTATCACAGCACCAGTTACTGAATACGGAGCCTGTTTCCCACTGCTTATTTTTGTTGACTTTGTTGAAGATCAGTTGGTTGTAGGTGTGTGACTTTATTTCTAGGTTATTTTGTTCCATTGGTCTATGTGTACAGTTTTGTACCTGTAACATGTTGTTATGCTTACAGTGACATTGTAGTATAGTTTAAAATTAGGTAATATTATGCCTCTAGCTTTGTTTATTGTTGTTGTTGTTGTTTTGCTTAGGATTGCTTTGGCTATGAACTCTTTTTTCCAGACAAATTTTATAATAGCTTTTTCTAATTCTATGAAAAATGACATTGGTAGTTTGATAGGAAACTACGAATGATAGCATTGTATCTGTACATTGCTTTGAGCACTATGTCCATTTTTAAAATACTGATTCTCCCAGTCCATGAATGTGGAATGTTTTTCCATTTGTGTCATTTCTGATTTCTTTTGGTAGTGTTTTTAAATTATCTTTGTACAGATCTTTCACCTCTTTGGTCAGATGTATTTTGTTTTATTTTATTTTATTTTATTTTTATGGCTACTGTAAATGAGATTGCATTCCTCATTTGTCTCTCAGCTTGAACATTGTTGATATATATAAAAACATTACTGATTTTTGTACATTGATTCTGTATACTGAAACTTTACTTAAACTCTTTTATCAGTTCTAGAAGCTTTTTGGCAAAGCTTTAGGGTTTTCTAGGTATAGAATCATGTCATCAGTGAAGGGAGATAGTTTGACTTTTTCTTTGCTTACTTGGATGCCTTTTATTTCTTTCTCTTACCTGAATATTCTGGGAAAGATTTCCAGTTGTTGTGTGTGTGTGTGTGTGTGTGTTTTGTTTGTTTGTTTGTTTGTTTGTTTGTTTGAGACAGAGTCTCGCTCTGTCGCCCAGGCTGGAGTGCAGTGGCCGGATCTCGGCTCACTGCAAGCTCAGTCTCCCGGGTTTACGCCATTCTCCTGCCTCAGCCTCCGGAGTAGCTGGGACTACAGGCGCCCGCCACCTCGCCCGGCTCGTTTTTTGTATTTTTTAGTAGAGACGGGGTTTCACTGTGTTAGCCAGGATGGTCTCGATCTCCTGACCTCGTGATTCGCCCGCCTCGGCCTCCCAAAGTGCTGGGATTACAGGCTTGAGCCACCGCGCCAAGAGTCTTGCCGCCGCCCAGGCTGGAGTGCAGTGGCGGGATCTTGGCTCACTGCAAGCTCCGCCTCCCAGGTTCACGTCATTCGCCTGCCTCAGCCTCCGGAGTAGCTGGGACTACAGGCGCCCCCCACCACGCCCGGCTAATGTTTTGTGTTTTTAGTAGAGACGGGGTTTCACTGTGTTAGTCAGGATGGTCTCTATCTCCTGACCACGTGATTCGCCCGCCTCGGCCTCCCAAAGTGCTGGGATTACAGGCGTGAGCCACCACGCCCGACCAGATTTCCGGTTTTATACTGAAAAGGAATAGTGAGAGAGGGCATCCTTGTCTTGTTCCATTTCTTAGGAAGAATGCTTCCAGCTTTACCCAATCAGTATGATGTTGGCTCTGGGTTTATCAGAGATGTCTCATTATCTTGAGGTATGTTTCTTCAATACCTAGTCTCTTGAGCGTTTTAATAATAAACGTCTATTGGATTTAATCAAAAACGTTTTCTGCGTCTATTGAGATGATCATATGTTTTTGTTTCTAATTCTGTTTATGTGGTGAATGACATGTATTATTTATGTATGTTCAACTATCCTTTCCTATAAGGAATAAAGCCTACTTGATTGTGGTGAATTATCTTTTTGATGTACAGCTGGATTCACTTTGCTAGTAATTTTTTCAGGATTTTAGCATATTTTCATCTGGGATATTGGCCTATAGTTTTCTTTTTTCATTGTGTCTTCTCCAGGTTTTCCTATCAGAGTAATACTGACTTTGTAGAATAAATTAGGGAAGAATCCCTCCTCCTTGATTTTATTTTATTTTATTTTATTTTATTTTATTTTGGATTAGTTTCAGTAGAATTACTAGCTCTTCTTTGTACTTCTGGTAGAATTTGGTTGTGAATCCATCTGGTCAGGGCTCTTTTTGATTAGTAGATTCCTTATTACTGATTCAATTTCAGAATTCATTATTCTGGGTTTCAGTTTTTTCCTGATTCAAACTTGGAAGGCTGTACTTTTCCAGGAGTTTTTCCATTTCCTCTAAATGTTCTAGTTTGTGTCTACAGAGCTAGCTGTTCATAATAGTCTCTGATAATCTTTTGTATTTCTGAGAGACCAGTTGTAACATCACCTTTGTCATTTATGATTGTCCTTTTTTAGATCTCCTTTTATCTTTGCTAATATAGCTAGCAGGCTATCATTCTTATTTATCCTGTCAAATAATTCATTTTTGGTTTTGTTAATTGTATGGATTTGGGGGTGTCAATTTCATTCCGTTTTGCTCTCATTTTCATTCTTTTCTTCTGCTTCTTTGAGGTAGTTTGTTCTTATTTTTCTAGTTTCTTTAGGTGTGATGTTAGATTGTTCATTTGAGATCTTTCCAATTTCTTGGTGTAAGTGTTTAGCACTATAAACTTTCCTCTTACTGCTGCTTTTGCTGCATCCCAGAAGTTTTGGTATGGCATGTCTCTATTTTCATTTATTTCAAATAATTTTTTAATTTCTGCCTTAATTCTGTTGTTTAGCCAAAAGTCATTTCAGAGCAAGTTGTTTAGTTTACATGTAATTGTTGGTTTTGAGATATCTTCTTGGCATTCATTTCTATTTTTATTCTTCTATGGCCCAAGACTATAGTTGATGTAATTTCATCTTTTTAATTTATTAAGACTTTCTTTATGGTCAAGCATGTGATTAATCTTGTAATATGTTTCATGTGCAGATTAGAAGAATATACATTTTGTGGCTGTTGGGTGTAGTAGTCTGCAGATATCTCTTAGGCTAATTGGTCAAGTGTCAAGTTTAAATCCAGAATATCTTTGTTAATTTTCTGCCTCAACAATCTGTCTAATGCTGCCAGCAGAGTGTTGAAGTCCCCCAGGATTACTGTGTGACTGTCTAAGTCTTTTCGTAAGACTAGAAGTATTCATTTTAATGAATCTTGGTTCTCACATGTTGGGTGCATATATATTTAGGATAGTTAAGTCTTCTGTTTGAATTGAACCCTTTAACATTATGCAATACTCTTCTTTGTCCTTTCTACCATTGTTGGTTTAAAGTCTGTTTTATCTGATATGAGGGCAGCTATACCTGTTCTTCTGTGTTTTCCATTTACATGATAGATCTTCCTCCATTCCTTTGCTTTGAGCCTTTTGGTGTCATTACATGTGAGAAGCGTCTCTTGAATCCAGCAGATGGCTGAGTATTTTTACATACAAGCTTAATATTGATAGGTGAAGTTTTGATTTTGTTATGGTGTTGTTAGCTGGTTTCTTTGTACTCTCAGTTGTTGCTTGATAGGTTCTGTGAGCTACATACTTAGGTGTGTTTTTTTTGGTAGCAGGTACTATTCTTTTGTTTCCATGTTTAGAACTCCCTTACAGATATCTTCTAAGGCTGGTCTAGTGGTAACAAATTCCTTTGGCAATTGATTGGAAAATATTTGATTTCTTCTTTGCTTGTGAAGCTTTGTTTGGTGATTTATAAAATTCTAGGTTGGAATTTCTTTTCTATTAAGAACACTAAAAATGGGCCCCAACCCTCTCCTGATTTGTAAGTTTTCTGCTGAGAAGTCTTCTCTTAGCTAAATGGGTTCCTTTTGTAAGTGATTTGTCCCTACTTCCTAGCTGCCTTTAAGCTTTATTCTTTTGTGTTGACTTTGGAAAGAATCATGATTATGTTCCTTGGAGATGGTCATCTTGTAAAATATCTAATGCAGTTTCTCTGTGTTTCTTGGATTTCTTAGAAAAAAACAATGACTTTGAGAAGAATGATGACTGTGCCTTGGAGATGGTCATCTTGCATAATTCCTAATGCAGTTTCTCTGTATTTCTCAGATTTGCGTATCAACCTCTCTAGAGAGAATGGAAAATTTTCATTGACTGTATTCTCAAATATATTTTTCACGTTGCTTATTCTCTTTCCTTTTCATTTAGGAATGCCAATGACTCACAGGTTTAGTCTCTTTATCCCATATTTCTTAAAGACTTTGTTCATTTTTTAAAAATTCTTTTCTTCTTTATTTTTGTCTGACTTGGTTGATTCAAAAGATTGGTCTTCAAGCTCTGAAATTCTTTCTTCACCTTGCTCTAGTCTGTTGTTAATGCTTCAAATTGCATTTTGAAATTCCTGTAGTGAATTTTTTAATTCCAGAAGTTCATTTTGGTTTTTTCTTAAAATGGCCATATCATCTTTTTGGATCATTTACTGGCTTTCTTGGATTTCAACTTTCTCTTGAATATCACTGAGCTTCCTTCCATTCAGATTTTGAATTCTATGTCTGCCATTTCAGACATTTCAATCGGGTTAAGATCCATTGCTGGGGAGCTATTGCAATCCTTCAGAAGTAAGAAAATGCTGACTTCATGAATTGCTGGAGTTCTTTCCCTGATTACGTTTTATCTGGGGGGCTGATGTTTATTTTTCTTTTTGTAGTTTCTGTTGTGTGAATGGGGCTTTTTGTTTTTATATTTTTTTCCCTTGAGGATTTGACTGTGGTATTTCCTTTTTTTTTTTTTTTTTTTTGTTGAGACAGAGTCTCGCTCTGTCGCCCAGGCTGGAGTGCGGTGGCATAATCTCGGCTCACTGCAAGCTCCGCCTCCCAGGTTCACGTCGTTCTCCTGCCTCAGCCTCCTGAGTAGCTGGGATTACAGACACCCGCCACCATGCCTGGCTAAATTTTTTGTATTTTTAGTAGAGATGGGGTTTCACCGTGTTAGCCAGGATGGTCTTGATCTCCTGACCTCGTGATCCGCGCGTCTGGGCCTCCCAAAGTGCTGGGATTACAGGCATGAGCCACTGCGCCCGGCCTGACTGTGGTATTTCTAGTGCATAATCTACTGGCTTCTCTTCTGGGTGCTTTGAGAGAGCCAAAGTTCTGTATGGGTTCCTTAGTTGTGGCTAGTTTCCTGCATTGAGTTTCACAGGCTTTCTATGCTGAAGAAATTTATTTTTGATTGGTGGTACAATTCAAGCTTTGATACAGGAGATAGCACTTAAGAATACGGGCCAGAAGACAGGCTCTTACTGAGCTGTGCACCACTTTTGTATTTCAGTGATTACCCAACAGTGCTCTGGGGAGGGGGAGATGGGGCAAGAGATGATCGTCTCACCAAGCCTGTTCCCAGACCTTGGAGAAGCCCCCTTCGATCACTGGTACCACATCTACACCTCCTTAGCCCCAAGAGGGGCCCTTGTAGGCTGCACTTGGCCCTCCATTAGGGGTGGCCCATGCCAAAGGTTAGGTCACAAGGATAGTTGCAACACTCTGTGAACTTGCTAGTCCTCTGAGTTTGGGAGAGTCATCCCAAGTTGTGGGATATGTCTGGTGGTGGTCTGGTGATACAGTGGGTTAAGGGTGGAGGATCCCCGGGTAGGGCTGTGGTGCCACAGGTGTGCCGTTTGTGTGGTGCCCTTGCCCTGGGATCTTTTAGCCCAGCAGATGGCTGTGGAGTCCACCCAGTTCACCATCCCCCTACCAGGTCTCCCTCCAGTGTCTGCCACAGGAGCAGGCCTGACCAGCTAAATTCGTCTAAAACCTTCTGTGCCCAGATCACTGGGCTCTTCCAGGGCTCCCTCAAACAGAAGCTGTCACTGGCCAACAGACTACACCTTGCCCAGATCAGTTTTGCAGAGGGAGGAACATCTGGCACTCACACTGACACAGGAACCTATGCCTCATTCTTCTCTGTGTTTTGAGAGTGGGGCTCCTTCCTGCTTGAGCTCTGGACACAGATTTCAGTTCAGTACCCTTGGGTGGTATGATTGAACCCTGGGGGGTTGGGACCAGCCTGCAGTTTTGTCTTCTGGCTCCCTGGGGTCAAGCACCAGCAGTACTGGGGATATGAACTGCTCCCAGGAAGCTGGCAAAACACTCAGGTGGGTTCATAGAGGCTGTGCTGTATATACCCTTTGGAAGGAGCATGGGGCCAGCAGAAAAGACAACAAGTGGATCAGATGTGCCCTGGTCCCATGAGAAAGGCAACCCTCCTCTCTCCTATCTTGACAGTCAGCAAGGGCTACAGTTACTCAGAGAAAGATGGAGAGTCTTGAGGGATGGGCACTTATGGTTGCACTTTGCTGTAGCTGCCCTGTGCACTGCAAAACCTTCTGGGCTCCATGCAGGTTTGAGCTCTACCTCTGCCTACTCTTCAGGCACTTCCCCCTGCCAGTTCAAATGTCTGTTGGGGTCATGGGCTCTCTTGTAGCTAGGATCCCAGAGGTCCATGGCAGGGGTGTGGTGCCCCCTAGTTCCTTCACTCACCCCTTCCTTGAGACCTGTTCAGGACCAGAAGCCAGTCCTGCTACTCGATGACTCTGTGCAGGCTTCCCAGCTTCCTCCCTCTTCAACCTCAGGGTCTCCGTGTTCATTGATTTTAAGTGTTTTCTCTCAAAGATCTGTTTGAAGTCTGATGACTTACTCAATATTTTGAGTTCTCTTCGTGAGATAGGTATTCCCTGGCTGCATCTAGTCAGCCATCTTAGCTTTTTCCCTCTTTATTTTCTTAAGATGTAAATTCAGATTATTTATTTGCATTTTTTAATGCAAGCATTTACAACTATAAAATTCTGTCTTAACACTGTTTTTCTTACATTCCACACATTTCAACACATGGTGTTTTTATTTTCATTTGCCTCATGATATTTTACAATTTCCGATGTGATTTCACTTTTGACCTATTCATTGTTGAATATCATGTTGTCTAATTCATATGTTTGTAGAATTTCCAGGTTTCCTTCTGCTGTTGATTTCTAGTTTCATTCCATTGTAATAAAAAAGATACTTTCTGTGATTTTAATCTTTTAAAATTTATTAAGCATTGTTTTATATTTTAACATGTGATTTATTGTAGAGAATGTTCCATGCATACTCAAGAAAACATGTATTCTGCTGCTGTTGGGTGTAGTGTTCTCTATCTATTGGGTCCAATTTGTCTATAGTGCTGTTCAAGTTCTCTATTTCCTTATTGATCTGCCTGCTTTTTCTATTCATTATTAAAGGTGGGATACTAAAGTTTATTACTAATATTGTAGCACTGTCAATTTCTCCCTTCAATTCTGTCCATTTTTTATTTCTGTATTTAGGAGCTCTGATATTTGATTCATAAATGTTTATGATTATTTATGATTATTGTATCTTCTTGATGAATTGACCCTTTTATCATTCTATGATGTCCTTCTTTGTCTCTTGTAATAGTTTTTTACTTAAAGTCTATTTTGTATGATATTAGTATAGCCACCTCTGCTCTCTTCTGGCCACTGCTTGAAATACCTTTTTTGTTTAATGTTTCACTTCCAACTATATGCTCTTGTACACAGTATATAGTTGGATAGTTTGATTTCTTTTTCCATGCTGCCAATCTACGAATCTATGTCTTTTGACTGGGAAATATAATCTATTTACATGACTTGAAAGTAATTACTGATATGAAAGTATTTACTATTACCATTTTGTTATTTGCTATCCATGTGTCTTGTGGCTTTGTTATCCCTCTTTTCCTCCCTTACTGCTTTTTTTTGGTGTTTGATTGAGTTTTTGTAATGACATGTCTTGATTTTCTTCTCATTTCCTTTTGTATATGTTCTATAGATATTTTCTATGTGATTACCATGGGGATTATATAATGCCCTAAAGTTGTTACAATCTATTTTAAAATAATGACAACTTTAACCAAATACAGAAAAAATGGTACTCCTTTACTGCTCTGCCTACTCCCCATTTTATGGTTTTTGTGATGTTACAAAGTAAATTTTTATATATTGTGTATTCATTAACATAGATTTATAATTTTTTATTTTGTCTTTTAAGTCCTATAAAACAAAAAAAAAAGTTGAATTATTGATCATAATTACAACAATAGTTTTTAAACTTGTTCATGTGTTCACCTTTACTGGGGAACTTTATATTTTACTATGGTTTTGAGTTTCTGCCTAGTGTCCTTACACTCCAAATTGAAGAACTTTCTTTCGCATTTCTTGTAGGCAGGCATAATGACAAATAACTCTTTCAGCTTTTGTTTATCTGGAAATGTCTTAATTTGTTCTTCATTTTTGAAGGATTTTTGCCATCTATCAAATTTTCAGTGGACAGGACTTTTTCCCCAGCACTTTAAATATGTCATTCCACTACTTTGAAACCTTCAAGGTTTCAGGGGAGAAATCTTCTGATAATCTTGTTTAGTATCTTGTATACATGAAAAGTTGCTTTTCTGTTATTGCTTTCAAGATTCTTTGTCTTTTACCTTCCAGTTTCATTTTAATGTGTCTTAGTGTAGGTCTCTTTGGGTTTATCCTAGAATGTATTGAGCCTCTTGAAAAGTATTTCCATGTTTTTCCTCAAATTTGAGAATTTTTTCAGCTATTATTTCTTTAAATAAACTTTTTCCCCCTTTCTCCCTTTCTTCCCCTTCTAGGACTCATGTAATATGTGTATTGGTACACTTATTCCATAAGTTCCTTAGGCTCTGTTCACTCTTCTTCATACTTCCCTTTTTTGGTCCTCAGACTTCATAATTTCAAATGACCTAGCTTCATATTTGCTGATTCTTTTTTCTATCTAGTCAAGTCTGCTGCTGAAGCCCTCTAGTGAATTTTTAAATTCAGTTATTGTATTTTTCAGGTCAATAATTTATGTTTGGTTCTTTTTCATAATTTATATCTGTTTGTTAAAATCCTCATTGTTTCATATATTATTTTCCTTTTAGTTTGCTGCCCTTGTACTTATTTTATCTCATTGATCCTATTTAAGACAGTTGTTGTTGAATCTTTGTCAAGTAAGTCTGAAGCCTGTTTCTTTCAGGTCAGTTTTGGTGTATTTACTTTGTTAATGTGAAGAGGCCATGTTTCTCTGTTTCTTTATATGCTTTATAATATTCTGTTGAAAATTTGGCATTTGAATAAAATAGCCACCACAGATAGTCTTTGGAAACTGGCTCCATGCAGGGGAAGACCCACAAATTGGCCCAGTGTAAAAGCTTAAGGTTTCCTCAGGACTTTTCTTGGAATTCATCTTTCCTGGGCCTGTGCATGTGCTTTTTATCCAATTCCCTTGCTTTTAAAATCTTGATTTCCAGAAGACTCTCACCTCTGCTCCTTCTCAGAGTCTTAGATGTTCTACTGTATTCCTCTGCCTGTAATCTCTTGCCCCAGGCACCAGTGGGTCTGCAGTTATCCTGAAGCCCTCTCATGCCATCATGACTAAACTGTTTTCAGCAACTCCCAACTTGACATCCAAACTCTGCCATCATTTCTGTCAATGTTCCAAGTCAGGCAAGATAGAAACAAGTCCCTTGGCCAGCCCCCTATACAAGCTGGAATGTTGCAAACAAGCTTTGCTCTTTTTATTTTTTATCCTGAAAGAATAGTCAGTCATTGGTTGGCTTTTCTTCCTTGCTGCATCAGGGAAACAGTGAGATAAATCTGAAAAAGTACCACAAAATTTCTATTTTGACTGTGGATTTTTCTTGGTTGGGCACTTGTTAGGTTGTTGCAGATCCTTAATGGTTTCTAGAGTTCTCACAGAGTTACCTTGATTTGTATGTTGTTGTTTACTTGGTATTTCTGAGGGAGCTAGAGAGCCTGGAGCTTCCTAGTTTGCCAGTTTCCACATTCGTTCTTTACAAAAATATAAATTGGGTGATATACCTCCATAAATTCTATTAAACTAGTCAATATCTTCCTATTAAAATAAGACCCTAGCTCCTTGGCCTTCAGGCATTATATAATTTATCTGATGCTTTTGTTTTCCTCTCCCACTGTAATTTGCTCCATTCTTTCCCTTTCTCACTAAGCTCCAACCATAACCATCTTCTTTTGGTTCTAAGAAAGCTCAAGCTTGTTCTACCTTGGGGTCTTTTCATGTACTCTCACTTGTATCTAGAATACCTTTCCTTCTCTCTCTGCATTACTAATGTCTTTTCTTGTCCCTCTAGTGTTATAAGACCCCTCCTCAGGAATGTTGTCACTGACCTTTCAGATTAGGGTAGCCCCATTGTCATATGTAACATGGAACCAGATTTTTTTCTTCATATCACTTTTTCAACTGTAAACATATCATATTTCATGAGGGTATTCATTCTATATCAATCTCCCCTATAAGCTAGTAAACTCTTTAGCATAGAGAAAATATTTGCTAGTTATTTCTATATCTACAGTACTTATCACAATTCCTAGGACACAGTAAGCACTTAAATCTATTTGTGATTGTTTCTTTGATGAATTATTGAAGCTTTTCATTTGTCCATTTGCCTTGTTTCACTTGTTTTCCTCTTTAGTCCTATAGAAATGCCTTTGCATATGCTTTTCTTTCTGATTTTAGTACTTACACATTAAGCTAGACTGTCTCAATGTCTTTCCATAGTACCCGGGGATGACCCAGGGAAACATTAAGAGAGTAGCAAAGCCTTCTCCTTTCAGGTTCTTTGCCTACCCTAATCATTTCCTTTCACTTTAGGTAGCCAGTGCTCTGACCCTGTGAAGAAGTAATTGCATTTCTAAAAACTACCTTGAGTTCTTACTAAATTCTGGATTTACTTCATCAAGAGGCTCTTTTAACAGCAGGCAGTACATAAGCATACCGTGGAATTGCCTGCATCAATGACAGGCATGGAAGAAAAACAATTTTACATCCACAACCTTAAAGTAAAGATGCAGAGTTCCTCCTAGTCCATCTCATTTCTTTTTTCATTCCTTCATTCATTGCAATGTATTCAGTACCTACTACATAAACACTTAATGAAGGAACTCATAGCAGTACAAAGGTTTTATCCTATTCCTTAAATTCAGTCTAGTAAAAGACATAGATATTTCAATAGCAATTATAACATGTTACCAATTATTAATTATTAATTCATTTAAAAACATTTATTGAGAGTTTACCACGTGTCAGGACCTATACCAGGTATTGGGGAAACAAAGAGGTAAAGAAGTATCTTTCCTAGCAAATTAAATACAATATAAAGGAAAATACACTTGCAAGCAATTATTGTTAAAATCCATGGCCAAGATCTCAGAGAAGTGGGAAATAATTGCCTCATAAAATTCTTTCATTTACTCAGCTAATAAAGGCAATTTCTATTCTTAAGAATATTTTTCTGCTGGTCCTTCTAACAAATGGCAGAGACAGACTTCTTTTTCCAGAAGGAAATATAGTATGATATAAGAAGAAAATTACAATAAAGGGAGATAAAAAGACCTATGAAATTAAGGAAAAAAATGTCAAGAGGATAAAAGGTTAGAGTAAAAGCACAATTAAACTCTTAATAAGGCCAAATGGGAACCAATTAAAAACAATAATACTTTCTCAATTCAGTCCAGAGCTGAAGAGCTGATAGGGACCTTGTTTGGTCCCTGGTTCAATTCCCTGCTTCTAGAAATTTCAGCTATCCTAGGTAGTGACTGTGATATTCCCACCTGTAACCCCTGGTTACTATGCATTAGCATTCTTTATAATTCATTGCTTCTTCTGAGGCTTCTCAGAGGCAGTATCTGGTATGGAAGTTAGTAGCACACTCACAGCACAACATGGACTATCTAAAACACAACCCCTTAATCTTTATTATGAAACTGTGAAGAAAGATACAGTGTGAGCATCTGAAACATAGTGAAGTAGCTTAACCTATGTTTTGGTACCTTGATGAAGTGACACTTAGTGAGTGTTTGAATTTTATTGTCTGTGCTAAGTGTTCCATAATAACATATGTGATATTTAAGGTCCCTCTCAGAGTTGATAGTCTATGAATCTATATATTCTAATATTTTATTTGACCTTATAAGGGGAAAGTCAAATAAAATGACAATTGTAGTGGATACAGTGATGCTCTGCCCAGAACCTACCTCAAAGCCCGTCCATCCACCCCTCAGCTTTTCAATATCAAGGGGCTTTTGTGCATGGAAAACACTCATTCTTTGCTGTATTTTTGAATGCTGCCAGTAAAACTTCCAATAAATGTTTCTTTGATATTTTAGCACTCATTACAAACTTAATTAATTAAATCTCTTTAAACCATTTAGAATAGACTTACTGATTTAGAATGAGTTTAATGATTCCTTTGAATGCCTCAAACACCTTCATTAGTAGACAAAACATATAAAATACAATGTTTTGAAAATATGTTACTATATCCAGACTTAAGCTTGTTCTAGAAGATTAACACATGTTTGACTTGTTTTCTTTATTACTTCTATATTTCTTCACATATTTCTAGTGTTATGGCAATGTTAACTTTGATGCCATCCCAGAGTTTCAGTATTCTTATCAAATCAAAAGGATAAAGAACACAAGTTCAGAAATCCACGGTTATAGAATTTGAGTTACCAACCAATCAATCATGAGACTTGTTAATCTCAAGAAGATTTTAAAACATAATGCAGTTTTTTTATTGTCATAGTTACAATAAGGATTCTTAAAACCATGATTTCAACTAGATTTTAGCTTTGTATAACTGATGGCTACTCCCAAAATGATATACCTAAAAGATTCACTTGCTTGTTGTTCAATAACAAATGTCCCATTAAGCAGCATTCAAATGTATTGTATTAGTCTGTTCCCATGCTGCTAATAAAGACATGCATGAGACTGGGTAATTTATCAAGAAAAGAGTTTTAATGGACTCACAGTTCCACATGGCTGGGGAGGCCTCCCAATCATGGCAGAAGACGAAGGAAGAGCAAAAGGATGTCTTACCTGGCAGCAGGCAAGAGAGCATTTCAGGCAAAGTCCCCATTATAAACCATCTGATCTCATGCAACTTATTCACTATCAAGAGAACAGTACAGGAAACACCCCCTCCCCCCCGCCCCCGATTAAATTACCTCCCACCAGGTCTCTCCCATGACACATGGGATTACTACGAATCAAGGTGAGATTTGTGTGGGGACACAGGGCCATATCATATCATCTATATACAGAATTTTCCTCTTCTCTGGAGTTTCACTTTTGGTGGCTTTAGTTACCCACAGTCAACTGCAGTACAAGAATATCAAGTGCAAAATTCCAGAAATAAGCAACTCATAAGCTTTAAACTGCATGTCACTCTAAGTAGCATGATGAAATCTCACATCATCCTGCTCCATCCCACCCAGGTCATGAATCCTGCTTTTGCCCAGTACACTCTCTGCCCATGAGTCACTTACAAGCCATCTCAGTTAACAGATCTGCTGTTGCATTATCACTATGCTTCTATTCAAGTCACTCTTATTTCACTTAATAATAGCCCCAAAATGCAAGCGTAGTGATGCTGGTAATTTGGATCTGCCAAAGAGAAGCCATTAAGTGCTTCCTTTAAGTGAAAATGTGAACATTCTCAACTTAAAAGGAGAGGAAAAATCTTATACTGAGGCTGTCAAAATTTACAGTAAAATATGAATCTTCTACCTATGCAATTGTGAAAAAGGAAAAAGAAATTCATGCCAGTTCTGCTGTCACACCTCAGACTGCAAAAATATTGGGCACAGTGCATGATAAGTGCTTAATTAAGATGGAAAAGGCATTAAGTTTATTGGTGAAAAGCATAAATAGGAACATGTTCCCACTGATTACATCAGGTTCAGTGCTACCTGTGGTTTCAGGCATCTACTGAGGACCTTGGAATGTAAGCCCTGTGGCTAAGGAGGGAATATTATATGTGCAGTAATACCCTAGTAGCAAAAAGCACACCCTAACACCCAAGACTTGGTTTCAAGACACTATTACCTAATGAAAGAAGCAGGGCTATTTAAAGAAATGACTGATTCTATGGATGGAAAGAGAAATTACAAGTGGAACCTGGAATATTTTACTGCGCCAAAAAGTAAGAAATTGCTCACAAAACAATGAGAGAAATGCTAACTAAAATATATGAAAGGATTGAATGAAAAATTTTCAACCATATAGTCATAATAGATTCAGACAAGAATCATTAATGGGTGCTGAAATCATTGAATGAAGATTTCTTGGGATACTTACATACTTTCAGTGGTACTGCACCACAGTTTATTTTGTTTTAAAGGGAAAATGGCATGTTTACAATGGAGAATCCTAACAGATAACACCTTAATCTAGTGATCAAAGTTAACATCATCAATATCTGTGACACCATTGATGTCACAGAGGACATAAATCACGTATATAGTTCCCAAGGAAAACAAACTACCTGAATTTACATGAGGAAACAGGCAAATCCAAATTGAGTTTCATTTTAAAAAAACAATTGGCCTATACACTTCAAAATGTTAATGTATAAAAGCAAAAATGGCTGAGGAAATCTTCTAAATTAAAGAAGATTAAAGTGATATGAATTCAATGCAATGTGTGATACTGGCTTGGATCCTGGACTAGGAGAAGTTGTTATAAAGAATGTTATTGGGATAATTGGTAAAATCTGAATATGGATTATATGTTCAAAGGTAATTTTTATCGATGCTAAATTGTATGAATGTAATAGTTACATGGTGGCTAGGTAAAAGAATGTCCTTGTTCTTAGAAAATGCACAGTGAAATATTTTGTGGTAAAGTCTTTAAGTCTGAAACTTACTCTCAAGCATTTTAGTGATTTAGCTATAATAATAATTATATATATACACATATGTGATAAAACAAATGTGGAAAATGTAAACAGTTGGTGAATCTACGTAATTAAAGGACATACAGAAATGAGGAATGTGGGTTGTTGAGAGGAATGAAGCACTACTATTGTTTCACTATTTTTGATTGACAAATCCCTTGAAAGAAATGTTTTGTTTTAGGCCCATGAGTTGTATTACTTTTTGCAGTGTAGTACAGTATACTATTTGGAGAGTAGTATATGTATATTATGTAGTAACATATCCATATACACATATTCTGTATACTACTATGTACTATATATAGCAAATATAAAAATATGCTGCAGTATCCTAGGAGAGTAAAGTTTAACCACTGCACTTTTTTACTACATTGCTTAGATACATTACACACCATACTTCTGATGATATGTTTACATTGTTGGTACTTCTTTCTGGTAGGTCTTACCTCCCCTTCTCAGTCTCAGCTGAGATAGAACCTCCTCTCCACTCCTACACTCTCTTTCCCAGAAGGCTGGGTCTCCTTCTCCTCTGATCCCATAAATCTTCGTATTATGCTCTCATGTTGCCATTGTTCCTTCTGCCTTACAGTTACCTGCTTTCAAATGATGTGTCTGGACTGCTCTCAAACATTTCCTCCTATACGCCACTCACAATTTTGAAAGGGAGTGTGGGATTTATTTTCCTCGAATTTTATAACTTCCCTCCCCCTTCTCTCTGCTTCACTGCTCAGAATATCAGAATAGTTAAGATCTGTAGTCTTTGGTGTAAGTCCCACCCCATTTCAAATGCTGGTTCCACAACCAGCCAGGTTGAATGTTACATTCTCTATGTCTCACTTTTCTTATCATTAAAATGGTAAACTGTATTTATAATGTCTTCATGAGCATTACATAAGTTAGTGAATTCAAAAGTCAGCATGACGATTAGTGAAAAACCACTCAGTGAATATTAACCTGCTATTACCACCACCACCACCATTACCATTATCATCCTCACTATCATCACCACCAACATCATCAATGCCACAGTAGCATAGTAGCTGTCAGGCGCCACAAAGTCAGAACATCTAATGTCTTAGGTTGCTAAAGTTAAAGAGTGCTTAATGAAGTATTAACCATATTTAACTCTTATGACCCAAACTTTAGAAACTCGTGGAGGAAAAGTCACAGCAATTTTTAGTCCTGAATTCGCCAAAGCATCCATTAATTCTTTTTTTTTTTGTTTGAGACGGAGTCTTGCTCTGTCACCCAGGCTGGAGTGCAGTGGCCAGATCTCAACTCACTGCAAGCTCCACCTCCCGGGTTCACACCATTCTCCTGCCTCAGCCTCCTGAGTAGCTGGGACTACAGGTGCCACCCCACCACGCCCGGCTAGTTTTTTGTATTTTTTTTAGTAGAGACAGGGTTTCACCATGTTAGCCAGGATGGTCTCGGTCTCCTGACCTCATGATCCGTCCATCTCGGCCTCCCAAAGTGCTGGGATTACAGTCTTAGGCCACCACGCCCGGACTTTTTTTCTTTTTTTTCTTTTTTTCTTTTTTTTATGGAGTATTACTCTGTTGTCCAGGTTAGAGTGCAGTGGCACAATCTCTGCTTACTGCAACCTGCACCTCCCAGGTTCAAGTTCTTCTCCTGCCTCAGCCTCCCGAGTAGCTGGGACTACAGGTGCGTGCCACCACACCCAGCTAATTTTTGTATTTTTAGTAGAGACAGGGTTTTGCCATGTTGGCCAGGTTGGTCTCAAACTCCTGACTTCAAGTGATCCACCCGCCTCAGCCTCCCAAAGTGCTGGGATTACAGGCATGAGCCACCATGCCCAGCCCATTTATTCCTAACATGATTAATCTACCTTAACTTTAACAATAGTGTTTCTCAGAAGTGGAGAAGTGTATTAACCAAATAGAATATGACTTGTACAATACTTGGTCCATCCTTTTAGGCACCATCTCTTGAGCACTTACTATATGTACCAGGTACTCTTCTAGATGTTAGCAACATTGCAATAAACAAAGTAGACAAATTCCGTGCTCTCATGAAACACATTCCGAACAGAGATGGGAGAAATAGTCATTCCATTAAAAATATACTGTATATTATGTATTAGTGACAAAAGCAAAGACAAAAGAGTAAGGAGATAGAGAATCATAAGGAAGTTGCTACTTAAATGACATCAGAGAAGGCCTCTCAGATAAGGAATCATTTTTGAAATTTCTGATTAAATTCGTTTTTTCATATTTTAAATAACACATTAAGTATAACAATATACACCAAACTCATACCTTTAACTGCATGAAATCTTGCCCAAGATCAAATATTTAAATAGAAGAGCATAATTACTGATTATGGATGAATTCCAATTCACAGGTATACCTGGGGCTCTCAAGAATATATTGGAATACACTCCAATTGCAATTAGTTCCATAATATGAAATGCCACTTGTTTTTCAGTGAAACAAGAAAGCCAGCCTGGGGCGACTAGTTTACGCTAGCCTGAGTTACATTTAGGCAATTTCTGGGAAGTAGTTTATTCCAGACTCATTTATCAGTCTATGAATACCATTCTCCTCTGTGTTTGGTGTCTGTTCAATATGCTAATAGTTAGAGGTACTCTTCTGTAATTAGAGTATGGCAGGCCATTTCTTTTTCTCTTTCCCACCCACTTTTTTGTTATCCTTCATTTCAAACACACTAAAAGCTCCTGAAAGTCTCTACTTTGAAAAAACATAAAATATATGACTCCAATTTCAAGGTTCCTGTCACATTATATAAGAGATCCCATATTTCATTTGGTAGTGGACACACTGTCCAGATTCATCTTTAAGAATGAAAGACCTTTTCTCCCAACTGCTGTAACTGCTTCCAGCGGAGTCCTCAGCTATCAACCTCTTTTGGAAGTGCCTTGGTTGAAGAGAACTGCCTTGACCACACATCTAGGAATTGGTCAATACAAGACTATCAAGGCCCAGTCCCCTCACCTAGCTCAGGACAATTCTGCAGAGCCAATCCACACCAAGAACTCTCTAGGGATCAGTTATGGTATTCACTGAGATTGTATTCCAGCCCAACTTTTTCTTCTGTCCAAGCTTGCTTGGTTTTTTCCACTTTCATGGCTACTTTTTCCAGGGTACTCTCTAATAAGCTGTCATATTATAAGTCTTCCTGGAATTTGGCAGAAATTTAATGGCCTCCATGAAAGACCTAATGGATGCAGGAGGGTGAGTCCCATTGTATCACCAATTAATTCAACCACTCACCTCCTGCTCCCCCGCCTGCCAAAAAAAAAAAGATGTCCTGGAGAATAACAATGGATACCACAAACTCAGCCAAGCAATACTAGCTCAAATATGGCATCTTTGCTAGCATATATGACAATGACCTCAGGCACCTGGTATATGACCATTCATCTGTCAAATACATTATTTTCTAACCACACCAAAAGCAATCAGAAAGAACTCTCATTCATTTGAAATGGACAATAGTATACATTTGCAATCTTGTCCAAGGGCTATGTTAACTCTTCTGTTCTGTTCCTTTATAGTCTAAGAGATCTTGATGACTAGGATATCACAGAAAACTTCATTAGTCCACTCTATCTAGGATGTCATGGCAATTGAACCAACTAGAAAAAAAAGTGGCAAGTACATTGTAAGCCTAGGTAAAATATATACACACCAGAAGATGAGAGATGAACTCTATAGAGATTCAGGGTCTGACATATTAGTAATATTTTTAGAAGTCCCATGGTTTTGAGTATTTTGGGATATCCCTTCCAAAGAGAAGACAAATTATTGCAATTTACACTTTCTATCATGAATAAGGAAGCACCTTGCCTAGTAGGTATTTCCATGTTCTGGAGGCAGCATATTCCATTGCCAGGAATACAGCACCAAATAATATGTCAGGTAGCATGAAAGGTTGCTAAATTTAAGTAAAGACCAAAGCATTAAAAGAATCTATAGAAATTCAGACTATAGTGCAAGTGACCCTTCCCTTGAGTGATATAAACTACCAGTATGACACAGCATTAATCTATGGTGGGAAAAGGTGCCATGTGGTGTTTATTGAAAGCCCAATGGGGGAATCAAAATGCAGATGCCTAGGGTTGTAGAGTAAAGCTGTGCCATCTGCAGCAGGTACATCTTTTGAAAAACAGGTCCTGGTTTGCAACTGGGTTCTGGTAGAAGTGCAGTGCCTGATTATGGACACCAAGACACCGTGAAGCCTGAACTGCTCATTTTGAGCTGGGTAGTATCAGTCCACAAAGTGGGTCCAGGACCTATACATTCTGAGATAAAAGTAGTACATTCAAGATTAAGCATTAACAGAGACAGACAACACGAGCAGGTAGCTTAGGCACTGAAGTCATCCACTATTGATGCTGTAGCTCTTGACCATCATCTTATGCCTATCAAAATAGAGGAGGATCCCTTCTAGCCAATGAACAAAAGAGGATAAAAATCCAAATTTCATGCTTCAGGACATTGATTTTGGCAAGGGTTTTTTTGAGTAAGACCTCAAAAGCACAGGCAACAAAAGCAATAGACAAATGGGATTACATCAAGCTGAAAAGCTTGTGCATAGCTTGATGCAATAGCTTGATAGAATATACAAGGAACTCAAACAACTCAATAACAAATAGTAATAATTTGATTAAAAAGTGGGCAAAGGATCTGAATAGACATTCTTAATAGAAGACATACAAATGGCCAACAGGTACACGAAAAGATGCTCAAGTTCAATAATCACCAGGGATATGCAAATCAAAACACAGTTAGATACCTTACTACAGTTAAAATGACTATTAGCAAAAAGACAAAAAATAACAGATGCTGATGAGGATGTGGAGACAGACAAATGTCCAACAGGTATATGAAAAGATGCTCAAGATCAATAATATATATACATATATATACACAATACACACACACACACACACACACACACACAACCCATATCCATTGCATGGTTTCACAGGCCTGCCATATATAATTTAAGCCATCTTTTCTCATTCAATGTTTTTTTTTTTTTCCTATAAGACTTATTAAGGCAACTTAGTGACAAAAAGTAATGTGGTATTTACACTTCTATACAGAAACAACAATGAACTGAATGTGTGGTTTTGCTTGGATATAATTTTAAAGCACAATGTGCTAAATTTAAAATAAATAAGATTTATAATAATGTGCTCAGTAAAAATATGGAATATATACAATGGAGTATTGTTCAGTTATAAAAGGAATAAAATTCTGTCATTTGTGGCAACGTGGATTGACCTGGAGGACATTGTGTTAAATGAAATAACCCAGGCACAGAAAGGCAAATATCAAATGTTCTCACACATATGTGGGAGTTAAAAATGCTGATCTCATGAAGCTAGAGTGTAGAATGATAGACCAGAAGCTGGAAAAAATTGGAAAAGGGAACATGAAAAGTGGCTGATAAATGGGTAAAAAAAAAAAAAAAAAAAATAGTTAGAAGGACAGGTTCTAGTGTTTGATAGCACAGTAGGATGACTATACTTAACAATAATTTATTGTATACTTGAGAATAGTTAGAAGAGAAAATTTGGAATGTTTCCAATACAAAAAAAATGATAAATGTTTAAGGTGATGGATATCCTGATTTGGTCATTACACATTGCATGCATGTATGAAAATATCACATGTGCCCCATAAACACATATAATTATTATGTATCAATTTCAAAAACAAAAAGAAAACATTTGGTTTAGAGATGGGTTGGCTTGGTACGTGTGTGCAAGCAGGAAATGGATGAAGGCTTTATCACAGCCTGACTTTGAGGCAGCCCTTAACAACAGTGACAAGGAGAAATCCTGTCAATAGGTAGAGCTATGGCAGTGCATGTGGTGACCTCTTTACGTAGAAAAGGAAGGGTCCTGTAGTTAGAGTGTGCATGGGTTCATGAGCAATGGCAAATGGCTTGATTGGGAGGTTAAGGGGTAAGAAAAAATAAAATTGAAAGGACAGAAAAATAAGATCTGAGGTAGAGGGATTTGCATGTACCTATAGGAATAGAAGTGAAATATAAAGATTTTTGTATCAAATGTTAACATCTACCAGAAAGCACCTACCATGGAAGAGGCATGAAATAACAAGCTAGACAATATGAGTCAGTCAGTTCACATCAGTCAGTCTTTCTCATTAGCCTTCCCAGTGCTAGCACAATATGTATATAAATAAAATAGCTATATTTTCAGGGATAGTTTTGCATAGTATCAGCAGGATAGCCCTCCACTTATTGAGGCTGATAAGTGACTGGTCCAATCAAATATGCAATCTGCTAGAAACGGAGACTGACACAAATTCTCTGGAATGGCACCATCTCTACAGGAGACCAAACAGTCCCTTAGTGATTAGACCTTTCATCCTGAAAGAGGCAGTAATTCATTTTTAAAGGAATAGACACATGTTCTAGGTATGGGTTTGGTTTTTTCTTCCCATAGCACTTCAGCCAGCACCACTACTTGAAGACTTACAGAGGTTTGATTCACCAGTGTGCGATCCTACATGATAGAGCATCAGATCAAGGGATTTGTATTAAAGAAAGGAGGTTGAAGAGTGGGTATCTGGTGCCTGACCACTGGATCACTGATTTGTATCCACATACCACACAAACCAAAATTTGCTGGTCTGAGGGAGCAATGGAATGGCCTGTTGAAGGGACAGCTGAAGTGCCAGCTTGAAGATCACATTGTCAATGTGGGGCCCTAACCTCCCAAATATACTGTACACCCTAAATTAATTATCTTTATATGGTATTGTATCCCAGGTGCTTGACTATATGGATCCAGGAACTGATACACGGAAGCAAGGGTGGTCATACTTATTACCACTCACAGTGACCCACTTAGGTAATTTGTACTTCTCATACCTGAAACTCTTGGAGCTGCATGTCTTGAAGTTCTGCTTCCCAAAGAAGAAATGCTTCCACCAGGGAACATAGGAAAATTCTAGTTGTAATATAAGCTTTGGCTGGCATCTGGGCATTTCAGGTTCTTCATAGCAATAACCAGCTTAAAATAAAAAGAGTCACCATCTTGGCGGTAGTGATTAACCCTGAAAGAAAGCAGGGATTCTTATATACAATGGGGGGCAGGAAGAAATATGTTTGGCACACATGTGGTCTATTTGTCTAAGTTTGATGATAAATGGACAAGCGCAGCTATGGCCTGAAGAGGACAGGGTGGCCAGGGGCTCAGGATGGTCACCACCATGCCACTGGGGAAGCCACCAAGACCAGAAGATGATGAGGAAAATCTAGAGTGGACAGTGAAGAAGGGAGATGATAAGGGGTACCAGTTTATCCTATCAACCTTATTCTTACAAGATTCTGCCAGCAAAAGAAACCTACAAAGATCCTGGAAGATTGATTTTCAGTATATATATGAAGATGTGTATCCGAGTGGTATAAGCAGTAGACTGGAATACTCACTGGTATTCTGCCAGGATGTCCCTTTAAGAATGAAGGTCTTACTTTACCAGCTTCTGGAAGTGCTGACAGCTGTCAGCCCTCTTTGTTAAATGCCCTGGCTGAAAAGCACATCCTTGCTCAAGGTCATGGCTTCTCCCTGGGTGTAGCAAATAAAGACTGATCTCAGGGTTATAAAGGACTGACCTCTTTGCCCCAACTCATGATAATCCCCAACAGCCATCCAGTCTCAGGCTTTCCTCCGGGATTATCTATGACTTTGATTAGACTGCATCACAGCCCACTATTCCCCTCTTCCCAATTCTGCTTCCTCCTCTTCCATTCTATAAGTGCTGTTTCCAAGAGAATTCCCTAATAAGCCTCCTGCTCACTAATCTTTATGTCATTTCAGGAAACCCAATCTATGAAACCATTGATAGTTTTATGTCAAACAAATTTATGCTCTGAACCAAAAATCAAGAGACTCTTGTTCTAGTCATGTGATTGCTTTTAATGTGTTGATTTCCCTCAAGCAAGTCAATAAACTACACAACCTTTATTTTTAATAATCACATTTACTGAGAAAGGAAAGAAATTGCTGTGGTTCTTAGTCCTAGACTAAGAACCAGAATACCTATACTTAAGTTCCTGAGTGGCTGTTAATTGGTTTTGTGACCTTGAGAATAACAATCCAAGCCTTTTGTCCTGTCTCTAAAATGAGAAGTAGACTAAATGATTTTTAGTGCTCTTTCCAGCTCTAATAGCCTGTGGGTCTAAATATATAAATCCCAGAATCATTATTTCAGTAACACAGCATTTAAGATGGCATTTTCCATTTTATGAATAACCTTGTTGTCAAGAAAAAAAAATAAGTCCTGGTGCTCATCTCTGACTTTATTCTTTCTCATCTCATTGTTCTTTCCTTGATATTTTAAAATCCTTCTTAGATATGTACTTTCTTTTTTCCTATTCCTAGAAAGATGTGCAAATAATGGAAGAACAACATGAGTATCAGCATTGACATACAACTATTAGTTCACTTAATCTTAAACACTTCATGTTTTCTGCTCTTTTCCCTATTTTTTTTTTTTTTTTTTTTTACCCTCTCTATTGCTTTGTGGGAATTTTCTACCTTGGTCTTCTTTTTCTATATTCACCAAGTGTTTACTACTAGAGCTCTTCAGAAATACTGTGAAGTTTCACCAAATTCTTTCCTTCTACTACCTTTTCTACCTTTTCTCAACTACCTTCCTGCTCCACTCCATTCAATTTGCTCCTGTTTCTGGTCATTGTCATAGAGGTTGACTCAAACTAGTCCTTTTCCTTTCCTATCTCTACTTTCATCTAAATGATCCCACACGTTTTCACAAAGAAGACAAGAGATGTCAACACATTGCAATAGGAGCAATTAGAAATGGGCTTGACGGCTGGCTTGTGTCATTCTGGACATCTGAGGAGGAGCCAAAATTAGAAATGAGCTGAGTCTGTTTATGGCTTAGTGCTGCCAGAGGAGTTTTCTCAGTTAGTTCTCCAAGGCTATATTTTCTGAGTCATCTTTCACAGCTCGCAGGCCAAAACTCATAACTCATACGCTATGTTCTCCATCAAGACACAGTTAATGTCAGAAAGTGGTTACTCTCCAAAGGAAGATCTTTACTCATGTCCTGACGGACAGCCCACAGAGTCTATGAAATGAAGGGCATATCGCTCACCTGTAACAAAGTTGCAGTGAAAATCTAAACCATAGGGGTGCCTCACAATAAAAGTGAACTCATCTTCTCATTGTCATCTCTCCAAACCAATGATGTACTTAAAAATGAACCATGTTAAAAAGACACATATATTGGCATGGTTCACAGACTCCAAGCTATGTGAAACAGTGACTTCATGGAAGAATGGGAAAGTGAGAAACCATGGGGTCCCTCGGTTAATATCTTCCAGGCTTGTTACCTTCTGGAGGTTTACTTTTTATTGTTCCACGAATGTCAAATATAGCGGTGTTGTTGGTGTTTTCAAATCTTGCCACTACATTGCACAGAATCAGTGGGAGGCTAAAACCCAACTCTTTTAAGCTAACTCATGATTTTGAGCTTTCTTCTTTCCATGAGCCTCTAAATGCCAAAGTTGTCAGTTGCCTCCCTAGCGTTAATTATTAACCATGCCCTATTCCCAATTCCTGGGTCTTAGGTGGCTTTACAATAAAAACATTTGCCTGTCCTCAATGCATGAGGTCACTAAACTAAGCGGTAATTGTTTTCTTTCTGTCTTCCCCTCTTCCTTTCTTCATTTCTTTCTTTGGTTTAAGGAATAGCTTATAATTGCCAAGGCTGTAATAAGGGCGTCACCAGAGATGGTTACTATATTAGTCCATTTTCGTACTGCTATGAAGAAATACCCAAGACTGAGTAATTTATAAAGAAAAAGAGGCTTAATGGACTCACAGTTCCACATCGCTGGGGAGGCCTCAAAATCATGGCAGAAAACAAAGGAGCAACAAAGGCACGTCTCAGATGGGGGCAGACAAGAGAATGTGAGCAGGGAAACTGCCCTTTATAAAACCATCAGATCCCGTGAGACTTATTCACTCTCAGGAGAACAACATGGGAAAAACCCACCCCCATGATTCAATTACCTCCCACCAGCTCCCTCCCATAACACGTGGGGATTATGAAAACTACAATTCAAGATGAGATTTGGGTGGAGACACAGCCAAACCATACCAGTTACAGGATTTGGACTATAAGCAAGGGTGGGGCCTAGGAGCTTATTGATACACATAAATCACAGCCCATTCCACCTACTCTGTTGTTCAATTGAGCTCCAAACACTGACATGAAGCTGAGGATGCTACATTAATGCCACAGTTGATGCTAACAAAAAAAATAAGGATGCTGGCCATGAAATTTCTTGGAGAGAAGGAAATATTTACTGTCTGCATCGAAGTTTTTTTGTTCTTTAAATATTGCTCCCCAAGCCGCTGACTTTGTAAGAGAAAGCAGGCTGGAGAGTCTGTTTCTCGTATTCAAGGTTCTCAAAACAAATTCAGATGGGAACAGTAGCGCCACCAATGGATGTTGGTAAGCAGTAACTAATAAAAGCCAGGATAAAACACCTGGCATATGGAGGGTGCTCGGTTAATCACCATCAATCTAAAGTTAATATATATTGCCTGCAATGTTGATTTAAATGAGAGGAGAGGTGTCACATTACAGCCATCTTTTCAAAATTTGTACTCTACTTCTTCAATGTATTTTGGCCACAGTATGTAATATAAGGAGTTAGAAAACTTTACATTTATTACTTGTTGAAATATTTTGGACTCTCGGTTATATTAACATATGCTGTCTGCAAAAGCAAAGATGATGGGTGGACCAACATGTTCCTTAACACTACCAGCATAACATGTTCCCAGCTCTGCAAGGGGAAATGATTTTGCAATTCCTTCAACTACTGAGAAGAAACTATGGTCAAGGGAGCATCACTGTGGGTACACCAAATGATGTTAACAAGCTCCTTCACTCCACCATCCAACCTAACTCTCGGGAAATGCACTGTGCTGTTAACCACGTGAGAGGCATGTTTGAGAAAAAAATTGATGACAGCACATCATATCCTAGAAAACTGAGAGCTATAACATTTCCAAGCACCATGTTCCCATGAGAAATAATCACAAGGTGTCCCCTTTTGACGTTATTTAGGTTTTATGCCTTACCCAACAATGATATAGTTGAGGGATAAGAGTTTCTTTTTAAAAATTGTTGCCTGGGTGTGATGGGTTACACCTGTAATCGCAAGACTTTGGGAGGCTGAGGCAGGAGGATTGCTTGAGGCCAGGAGTTTGAGACCAACCTGGACAACATAGTGAGACTCTGTCTCTACAAAAAGTAAATTAGGCACAGTGGCACATGCCAATTGTTCAAGTTACTCAGGAGTCTGAGGCAGAAGTAAAGATTGAACCCAGAAGGTCAAGGCTGCAGTGGGCCATGATTACATCACTGCGCTTCAGACTGGGTGATAGGGCCAAGACCCTGTCTCAAAAATAATAAATAAATAAATGAATACATACATACACACAAATTTGGCAGCCAGGTGCGGTGGCTCATGCCTGTAATACCATCACTTTGGGAGGTTAAGGCGGGTGGATCACCTGAGGTCAGGAGTTCGAGACCAGCCTGGTCAACATAGTGAAATACAAAATTAATAATAAAAATTAATACAAAAATTAGCTGGGCATGGTGGCAGGCACCTATAATCCCAGCTACTTGGGAGGCTGAGGCAGGAGAATCACTTGAACCCAGGAGGCAGAGGTTGCAGTAAGCCAAGATCACACCACTGCACTCCAGCCCAGGCAACAAGAGCAAAACTACGTTTCAAAAAAAAAAAAAAACTTGTCAGCAACCCAACATGCTATGGCATAACAGCTGTAATAATCATTGCATTGATATATTTATATAAGGCATTAGAGTTTCAAATGCCTGCAAATATATTCTTATTCAATTAAATACTCTCAATATCTTTTAAGATCTTACAAACAAAAGATCTCACACACAAAAATACAACATCAAACAAAACATTATTAGCTCCAACCAGAAAATGATGAAAATTAAGGCAGGGGGTATAAAGTAACATTCCAAGGTCACAAGCTGACAGATTTGAGAAAAGGTTAGCAAGAAACAACAGACAGAAATATTACCAAGACGGTAAAGGTCAGATACTGAATAACTCTATTATCAGAAATAATGAATATATAAAGGAAAAATTTTAAGCCTCTACTTAACTCAGAAGCCTCAATGCTGTTAACTACTTCAACAACTCCACCCCACCAAACATTTGAAATTAAACCCCTAATTTTACTTTTTTTCATTTTTTTCTCTTTTTTTTCTATTAGAAGTATAAGTGAATAAAGAAATTACCTAATCTGATAATCACAGATACAGATTTGTTACCTTTGTTGTATTGCTGGCACCTTTGGCCAACTGTTAAGGTCGTGGACCACTTTTCAGATGAGTGTTTGAATGTATGAAAGAAAATACATAGGATTACGGAAGACACCAATTACATTGAAATACAATTATAAAAGTATCCAGAAAAATGTGATTTAATGATGTCTTTCTATATTAATACATTAAGTAACAAACTCTAGCTGCAGGTCTAATAACCACTATCACTTTCAAAACTAGTGATAAAGCATAAATGATGTTTCAAGATATCTGCAACAACTGTGATATTATATCAAAATACCAGTGTTTTCTACTGCTGACAAGGTCAGAGACACTCAATACTACTGTGGTTTGTGCCGACATATATAATTGAAGTTAGTAGTTAATTATTTAAAAGATGGAATTTTACCACTTGCATTCTATCCAAGGGCCTCTTATGGGTCCATGGACCCTATATTAAAAACTCCTGCCATATAACAAGGAAAGGATAGGAACATTCAGAATGCGTATAAAGAATTCATCGTAGCCTGAATTAGGATAAGGTTTCATCAGCCCAGACAAGAGTACTGTCTTGTACTTCTCTTACAATTCCCCACAGTCCCTAGAACAATGTTTGATAAATAGCGGTCAGGTGCTCAGGAATACTTGTCTTTGGACTCATGGCTGGCCATACCTCGTGGCTGAGTCACCCGGCAGGGTCTCCCTTCCTGAGCTGATTTCTGTCCCTCCTGGTGATAGGTGGACTCTCCTTAACAAAATGAGCATGTGGCCTTCGCAAGCCACAAGAGTAAGAATGAAACAGCCCCTTATCTCCACTGGCAGGTGGGAAAATTACAATAGCAAAATGGTAATAAAACAAATTAAAAACATATCAGAGAGAATGTTTCATTTAATATAGTTTCTACTTGACAAATTATTTCTCCTCCTAGTGGAACACTTTATTTTATATGACACTAAATGGCAAGAATAAATCAAAAGCATTGTTTAGTTGGGGTAAGGAAAGAAATAAACTTGAATGAATTTAAACTGTAAGTCAAAATGATGCAGATACCTCTGACAAATGACAGTGATTTTTCTCTCAATGGTTTCATTATGCAAATTATGCTATTTGTTTTCTAGCTTTGCCCAAAACAAACGATGGTGCCAGATTGAAAGCAAATCATATCCTTATCAAGGATCTCAACAATGTGACTGAAAGTATTACAAAATGTACCATGTGCTGGCCGTTTTTATATCACCCATTGATCATTTAATTTCAAATGTTGACATGACAACTTAATATCATCATCTCAGTTTTTCCTTAATAAAGATCCTGTACATAAAGCAGTATCATGGATAATTAGAGCTTATAGTAAGAAGAACAAAATGGCTGCGATTTTTCTAGTCTTCCTGCCATATAAATAAGTTATTTCTTGGTTTGTACCAGGATGTTTACATTTCCTATTATGCCTCCATAGTAACAGTAGAAAAAAGGCCAAGTATTTCTGAATTAATGAAATAGCAAAATGAGGCGTATTAAAACAAAATGTTCTCTGGAGCCAGATTTTTTTCTGTGATGACTTGTCTTTTCCAGGCCAAGAGAACCCATTTCGCAGTCCACTTCATTCCCTCAATTCTCAATTTTCATCTCTGCTTAGCATTTTCTCAGTGTGGATGCCACAGTACTTTTTCTTTCATGCCTACCTAGGTTCTACTCACAACTTTATTCCTAGGCAGTCACACAGAAAGCAGCATGAAATAAACAATACAAAACAATGATTCTAAACAATAAATCTAAAACAATGATTCAAGCAAATTGAGAATCATTTGTTTGAACCCTGGTAGTGAAGTAAATATCCAAAACGTATGAAAAATAGAGGAGAGAAATAGTTAAAATTCAGCAAATCTATTAAATTTTTTTCCCTCTAAGGATTGGGAAAAGACTATAATTGATTTAGCAGTAGAAGGGTTCATATATTTAGATTATCCACATCATTTTACTAATAAAATCTTCATTCTCAGTGATCTCCATACCTGACCCACCAGTGAAGTGTCTTCCTGAGTATGAAAACTATGAGTTTTTTAAAGAAATCATAGCCATATTTCAGCCAGACAAAAAAATAGACCAGGAGAATAATGTTTTAGAACATTGGCTATGAGCACTAAAAGGCAGTTATACTATCTTGATCTATTTACTGTTCAGTTCAAATCAATAATATTTATTGAGCCTTTGTGATGTATAAGGCTTCTGAGGAATATGAAACCACTGGCAATGGCTGTGCATATGTCATGAGTAGAAGGAGTGATGATCTTTATTCTATGGACTATAGTAAGATTTTTAAGCAAGAAAATGACCTGGCCCTGTTACAGTAGTCAGTCGGGCAGACATAAGCAGAGCAGGTGAGGGTGCCCCCAGCCACCAGGAATGTCAGGCAACTATGAGGTGATGGCCGGGTGGTGGCTAAACTGCCTCTCTAAAATACTAATTTGTCACAACTGGCACCAAGGAAAGGCAGTCTCCCAATAGATAGAAAAAACTATGAAACTGGTGATCAGTAGCTTCCCAATAAGATCTCAGGAGTTGGGCAAGTGGGCTCCAGCATGTGCACTAAGAGGCAAAATGGTGAGTTTACCTGGTAGATGACCTCCTAGGAACATGAGACTGGTAAAAGAAGAATGCCTCAAGTGAGCATGCGCACAACACCAGTACATACACTGCATGCTCCCCTCCCAATTTCTGACAGGCCACTGCTCATGCAGACTGCCCATCCCAAGGGAAAAATCAGGGGAGAAGGGATGCAACGCCTTGGATACATGCCAACATACAAAACCCCAAGTCAAAGAGCAAACAGTGCACTTCATCTCTCAAGTCACTGGCTTGGCCCTCTTCCAAGTGTACTTCACTTCCTTCCATGACTTCATTAAAGCTTTGAAATAAACTTTCACTCCTGCTCTAAAACTTGCCTCAGTTTCTCCCTCTGCCTAATGCCCCTCAATTGAATTCTTTCTTCTAAGGAGGCAATAAACAAGGGTGCTGCAGACCAATATGGATATGCCACCACTAACAGCCCCAGCTTCACTTTAGTAAGATTAAAAAGAAAACATTGAAAGAAAAAAAGCATTAAATAATGGCAGACAACCTATGTGACTTATTTCTCTTTTCTTGATATTCATGCATCCTTTGCAGTTTTCTATATTCTAGTGAGCAAGTGCCATGCAATTCATATCTCTATTTCTATATCCAATCTATTTCTATGTAACTATCAAAGAATCATTCAATATTAGTATTAGGCCAACTAGTTTAAGCCCCATTTTAAAGACTAAGAACTTGAGGTCAAAGTGCTTGTTTCACTTAAACTCATGTAGCCAGTGGTATAGTTGAGATTAAATTCCAAGTTTACTGACTTCATAGCAAGTGATCTTTCCAGTATTTTGTGGTCTATGGAGTCAGGCTTACAAATTCTAGTGTTTGATTAATTCTAATAACATTGCTAAGACAGTGTGTTTTGAATTTTTTAAATGTTAGACCTAGGAGTCACAACTAAAAATTCCTTATGCCTTACCATTCAAAAGGCTTTCTAATAAGAGAAAACCAAATTACTCAGAATGTTAAAATAAAGTCTAATGAACCAACTCAAATATGATTACCCTATAAGAATATTAATACATTGTTTTAGCATCTAACCAAAAGCCTTATGAAATATTAAGAAAATAGATCTATTTTCTTAATTGCTAAATTATTTGGAGAATTCATAGAGAATGAAAGACTATTCTCATATAAGAATGAAAATTTTATTTCATATATTCAAAAAGGTTTTCAAGTAATTTGGATTAAGTCATTTATTTTGGACTTCTTGTTAAATAGGGCAGGTTTATCATATCTTCTTCCCAAACTCCACTAAAATAAAAGCAAAGGAAATCGGTATAAACCCATGATAACAAAAGACATGAGTTCAGAGATACTAGTGGGTGACAGATGTTGATAAAATTTTGTAAGATGAAGTGTGGGTAGATGAGCAGTAGTTAACAGAAAAGAGAAAGTTAAAAGCCTACTATCAGTTTTGGGGGAAATGGAGGTTGTCAGAGAGAAGCAATGCCTCTCATGGTTCAGAACCCTGGAGAGTTCAGAGAGTAAAGCCACCAGGAAACTATAACTTTCAAAATGGGTGTGGGTCAGAGCTTACAATAAGAAGACTGTTCAAATGTCAGTATATGTATAAAAATCAGCTATACATCTGTGTCTTCTTCCCAAGCCCAGACTATTTAATAGCTGCCCCTTCCCTAATCTGGAGTAAAACAGGGGATTAAATCTCAGGATAAATAAAGCTGAAGAGGCTCTTGCCTCAGGGACAGTAATCACAACTGAGGGTTCAAGTAGAGTCCCTGCCAGAAACAGGATAACTAACAGGTGATCTAAATATTGACTGGGCACGGTGGCTCAGGCCCGTAATCCTAGCACTTTGGGAGGCTGAGGAAGGTGAATCACTTGAGCTCATGAGTTTGAGACCAGCCTGGAAAACATGGTGAAATCCTGTCTCTACAAAAAATATAAAAAGTAGCTGGGCATGATGGTGTGTGCCTGGAGCCCCAGCTACTTGGGAGTCTGAGGTGGGAGGATGGCTTAAGCCTGGGAGACAGAGGTTGCAGTGACCTGAGATCATGCCACTGCACTCCAGCCTGGGCGACAAAGCCAGACCTTGTCTCAAATAAAAAGAGAGATGATCTACATATTGACTTGGCTTCAGAATGCTGGTAGTCTGGCACATATGTTTCAGACAGGAAAATAAAGCTCCTCCTGGAGAAAGCAGTCAGTTAAAGACAAAGGGCCCAAAGAAGTGGCTAAATGCTCAATTAATCCATGGTAAGTCCCAACGGTTCACAAAACAACCCATCCCCCACATCTACACATTTACAAAGTGCTTCCAATTACTTTTTCATACCTCATTTATAAATATGATGAGCAGTCAAGCAGCATCAAACATTCTCAATGAGGCCTACCCAGACTCTTTTAAAATGTAATATCAGCTGGGTATGGTGGCTCACACCTGTAATCCCAGTACTTTGGGAGGCTGAGGCAGGTGGATCAGCTGAGGTCAGGAGTTCCAGACCAGCCTGACTGGGTGAAACCCAGTCTTTACTAAAAATACAAAAATTAGCTAGGCATGGTGGCGGGTGCTTGTAATCTTAGCTACTTGGAAGGCTGAGGCAGGAGAATTCCTGGAACCCAGGAGGCAGAGGCTGCAATGAACAGAGATCCTGCCATTGCATTCCAGGCCGGGCCAACAACAATGAGACTCCATCTCAAAAGAAAAACAAAACAAAGAAAGTAATATCACCCACTTTTTGGTACTTGCAATCCCATATCTGCCTTCAACCATTAGAAGATAAGATCCTCAAGGGCAGGGGTTTGTGTCTATCTCTAGCATCTATCTTAGTCCCTGGCATATCATAATTATTCAATAAATATCGTTGAATGAATGAATGAATGAATGAATGAATGAATGAATGAATAAGAAAAAGGTCTTTGAAATTGAAAATTTAGTAGCAAATGCAAAAATTTAATAGACAAGTTGTAAAATAAAATTGAGGAAATCACCCAGAAAATAGAATGAAAGTATCAAGAGAAGAAAACAAAGGAGAAACAATTCTGGAATAAATAATACAAGAATATATTCCAAAATGAAGGATGTGGGTTTCCAGATTTAAATGATCCAAGTAGGGCCCAGAAAAATAATTTAGAAAGACCCAAGCCATAGTACATCATTGCAAAACTTTGGAGTATCAAGGAGAAAGATCCTGAAAGCTTCAGAGAGAAAAAAAGTCAATTATACATAGTAACTAGAAGTCCACGCATTATTAGACTTCTCAGTATCAACTCTGAAAATAGAAAATAATGGAAAAGTAGCTTAAAATTTCAGAAAACAAAATTTTATAAAATTCACTGTCTGGCAAAACAGCTAATCAAATGTGACAATATAACACATAGTTTCAGACATGCAAGTTTCTATAAAATATTATTTCCCCTAACCCCTTTCTCAGGAAGTTATTGGAGAACACGCTCTACCAAATAAGATGTAATCTAAGAAACAGTATTCAGGAAATCCAGTAATCTTACAAAGAACCAAGGAGAACAGTAAAGGAAATTTCCAAAAAAAAGTGAATGTAAGTGTCTAAAACAACAGCTGTGGAGCAGGCTTAGAATGTAACCAGTTAAGATTAGAGTAGTTGGATAGAGATTTCTAGGAGGAATTTGCCAAGAAAGAAGAAAAAAAACTGACCATACTGAGAAGATTTTTATAGTGCTTGTGCAAAGCATATGACTGATTTAGTAATAGGTAAAAAGAAATTTAAGAAAACACATTAAAATAAGAATATTTTAACTCCAGGAAAAGCAAAAGCATTTGTAGTAAAACAAAAATGTTATTACATGTAGTACACTACAGGGCTCAGCTCTAGCCATAGTCATGGTAATGAAAATTCTAAACTTAAATAGAAATTACATGTAAATCTATCAGGAAGATGGAGAGAGGAATAATCGGAGGGAAAGGCAGGGGGAGGAGTGGTATAAGAAAGCAAAATTCTCAAAACAGGAAGTCAATAAATAATACCTAAACTTTAAAATCAAGAAGTCACAGTATAAGCATTTTATTTAGGAATCAGGAGACAACAGAAGTGTTGAACATCTAACTAAAAGAATTGAAAGTGGTTGCCTTGGAGAAGTAAAAAATCAGAACTGGAAGGGGGTCAAGTTAATGAGTATTGTTATTATAAGTTTTGTAGCACTATTTGACTTTCTACATTATGTATAATTACTATTTAATAAGCATACCATTTACTGTGAGCATTATTTCAAGTAGTACTACTGCAAATAGTACTGGCATAAGCTCCATTTATAAGAGGATTGTAGTCATATGCACATTTGTTTCTATAGAGTAAATTATGCTGCTTGCTGTGGACAATATTTACCATTATTAACAAACAATATATTTGGCCTATCATAGAAAAAAATTAGAATCTCTGATCCTAAAATTTCAAAAAACTGGGTTCTTTAAAATTTGTTTTTCGTGTTCTTCTTTTTGTTTTGACAAAGTCTCACTCTGTCACCCAGGCTGGAGTGCAATGGCCCAGTCTCAGTTCACTGCAACCTCCACCTCCGGCTCAAGCAATTATCAGGCCTCAGCCTCCCAAGTAGCTGGGATTACAGGCACGTGCCACCACACCTAGCTAACTGAAACTGAAGCTTTTGGGGGTATATTTTCTAAGTCCACACTTAAAGAGATGTGGCAAAACTGATTAAGTTATGTGGTAACAGGTGGATGAAAAGAAAAACAAGAGAGCAGTTTTGAAGTAAGTACTCTAGTCTATACATTTGCAGATGAATTATCAAACAAGACCTATCTACCCAGAAGAAGAAAACAGGTTCAGGAAGCTTGAGTAGAAATTTGGTGATTAATTGGATATAAAAAAATGAAATGTCAACAAGGATGTGAGTCTATTTTACTTGAATAACAACAAGATGGATAATGGTATCATTCCCTGAGAGAAGGAAAAGGAGAGGAAGAACAAATCTGGAGAACTGGGAGAAGTGAAGAGTTCTGTCTTAGTAGTGTTTGAGAAATCTAGCAGTTACTTGACCCTGTAGTTGAGGGCAAGAAAAAGATCTGGACTGATATCAGAGATTTAGAAGCCATCAACATAAAGGTGGTTATCAAACTCCTGAGTGCTTACTACTTGTGTGTGTGTGTGTCAGAGTCTCACCTCACTCACTCTGTCACCCAGGCTGGAGTACAGTGGAGCCATCTTGGCTCACTGCAACCTCCACCTCCCGGGTTCAAGCAATTCTCCTGCCTCAGCCTCCCAAGTAGATGGGATTACAGGTGTGTGCCACCATGCCTAAATAAGTTTTGTATTTTTAGTAGAGACGGGGTTTTGCCATGTTGACCAGGCTCATCTCAAACTCCTGACCTCAAGTGATCTGCCCACCTCAGCCTCCCAAAGTGCTGGGATTACAGGTGTAAACCACCATGCCCAGTTGAGTGCTTACTACTTGGTAGGGTCAGAAACATCACTAAAGGAGAGAATGTATCATTATAACAGAGACAAAGAGGAAATTGTGAAGAATATTAACAATTAAAGACAGGAAAAAGAGGAACCTGGGGGGAAAAGTGAGTAGGAGAAGCCAAGAAAGAATACCAAGTGATTATGCAGACAAAAGCAGAGAAAAACTCAGGAATAACAGAGTGGTCTATAGATTTGGATGCTGTTGAGAGACAAAATGACAATGAATCCATAGAGTCAGAAACAAGAAAAACCCTAATGTCCTTAGTTGGAGTGATTTCAGAGGACGTGTAGGAGAAGCCCTATTGCATTGGGTTGGTAAGAGAATGGAGATGAGAAAATGGTAACAATGAATAGGTGACTCTACAAATAAGAAGAAAAGTAGTACAGGGTCAAGGGAAAACTTCCCTTTTTCCCTCCAAAGGTTTGCAAAAAAAATTGACAAAAGGCAGATTAATACTAGAAAAGACATACAAATTCTTATTAACATGCATGGGAGAAATCACCGAGTGATCACCCCAACACCCAATGGGGTATAAGTAGTTATCTACCCTTCTTCTTAGGATAATGGGAGATGAGGAAATGTGGATGATTTTATGGGGGGAATAGTAAATTATTTTTAGGGGAATTCAATGGGCTTGAAGAATATACGATGGCCTGGGACAAAGTCTGTTAGGCCCATAGAGCAGACAATGGCTGGTAAATGATTCAACTTAATACTTAATGGGACTGAAGCAGAAGACAATGGTTTATGACAAAAGTCTGTCCAGGTGTGTTAACAGACTTCAATCTTTCTTCCCTAAAAGTGATTTCAATTAATACAAACTCAGGGAAGGGAACAGAGGTAATTGTTTTACTCTTTGACAGTTCCAGACTTTAGGCAGATCAAGGAACTTCAGAGAACAACTTTACCCTGTGTTTTGGGGAAGACAGAAGATTGGGAGTGGAGGGGAAGGTCAAAGATATCTGAGGCTTTTCCTTCAACTCAACATGTCAAAGCGCCATATTTTGGGGTATCAACTTCTGAGCCCCAACATGAGGAAGAGGGGCTTTGGGCAGTTGCTGGAAGAAAAAGCATTAACATGAAACAAAACAAACTCTCATCTACTACCCTTTTCCTAGTCTCCCTTTCAGAAAAACTGGTTCTGTTTTCAGAAATCTTAGATGCTGCTCAAACTCTTCAACCAAACTGAAAAGACCACCTCGAAACAGTATACTTGCCAGATGCCTAATGTCTAGTATTATTACCATTAGGGACTCTTGTTGGCGTGATTCTCATTCATACTTTGCCTCTCTCCTGGCACTGCCCTACATTAAGCGTGAGTTCACTGTATTATGTTTGGCCCTGCGATTTTGACGACCAGCTGATAAGGTCCAGCACGCTGTGCACTCCCCAAGCAATCCTCCTCCCCGACTAACCAGAGCCACTTGAGGGTCCACCATGCTTTAACACCCTTAGTAATAATAATTGCCACTATTTCATGCTAATTATTGGCCAGGAACTATGCCAGGTGATTGTTAGCCATTATCTAATTTCATCCTCACAATTTTATTATTCCCTTTATTTCCAGATGAGTACATGAATGCTTCCAGAAATTAAGAAATGTACCCAAAATCCCATTTAATAAGTGGTGGATCAAAGATTCAAACTCAGGTTTATCTGACTCTGGAGCCATATCTAGGATGTTACAAATTAAAACAGACCTCACATATGCATGGCACGTCCTGAGGAAGCCATGTATCCTGGAGCAAAAGGATTAGTCGAGGTCATCAACATGTCATTGTTCCCCCTATACAGCCACTGGAATACATAAGCACAGAAACAAACAACCCCTGCCCTCAAAGACGTTTTAATCTAGCCAAGATCAGACAAATAGGCTTGAAAATGCAATGAACCATATAAAGTAGCACATGATTCCGGGTCAAAGGACTGGTACAGATTAGAAGTGCTGTTAAGAAGAAGACGAAAGAGCGATTAAATCAAACCGGGAGGATCAGGAAGGGTTTCAGAGCAAAATCCCCAGCTAGACCTTGAAAAGTGGCTCCATTTCGACAAGAAGAGAAGAGGGAGGAGGATATGAAACCAATCAGTAGATAGGAAATTGGTACTGAAGTGTTGCTGATAGCAAATGCAGGAAATGAGCAGGTCACTAGGATTTGATCAGGGGAGAGACATTTTTTCTCAGCGTGGAAACATCCACAGTCAAAGTTATCCTTCTCAAGCTCAGTTATAATCTTCTCACCTGATGATGGTTGTATTGTCTTCAGCATTAATAAAAAGTTTTCATTTTGTGAGATACTGCTCCATCCTACCATTAAACAACCTCAGTTCAAGTTATTTCAGGATGTTGATTTCTCATATTTGCGGATATGACTCATGCAGCTTGAAGGAACAGGCTTAAAACCTCTAACCGAGGTGGCAAAGATATGATAAATTAAACTTTTTAAGTCCGTAGTGCTTCCAAAATGTTGTGGAAGAATGAAACACACATATTCATGTTTATATATGCTTTAAGCTAGATGAGCTCATTAAATTAAAACAAAGAGTTCAAGCAAACTAAATATACATTTTTAAATGTTGACTGCTTTATTAGCCAATCATTCCAGTTTGATAAATGAGAAGAGGAGTTCAGAAAACTGTCTTATGAATGAAAATCTGTCTCTCCAGAAGTAGGTATGATTATACTCAGGCTATTACAAAGTATAAGAGTAATAACCATTGTGTTTATTTTTTAAATGATTAAATAATAAGATGATGTCTTCATTTCAGCTTTTGTTGTTAGGATTTATTAAAAATGATACACAAGAAAATATTTGACTTAAGAGTGAGGGGTTCAAGAACCATACAGGAAATAATCATGTTTGATATTTACAAGATGCTAATGTTCTCAATCTTCACCTAAATATCATTTTTGGCATTGGTGATTAAAGTAACTACAAGTGGTGACATCCATTGCTGTCTTTATTCCTGGGTAGACCCTTGAATGTACAGCTTTGGGTTTTTAGAGAGGGTATAATTTTTTACTGTCTGGAAATCTCAGTGCATGATTAGATTCAGCACTCCTCATTTGCATATAATGTTACAATCAGCTCTACTCTATTTGCAGTCAAATGTCCACTGCTAATTGCCTGGCAATTAGCAGTGGACATTTATGTGTTTAAATATTTATATGTTTAAATATAGTGAGCAAATATTTGTGCCTTGAAAATAATGAGCTGTATTTTAATTAATTTGAAAATAAATGACACAACAAAAAGGCCTTGTGAAGTAGAAGCTATTCTAAACAGAAGACATTAAGAAGATTACATTTTTGCTTTTTATCTGTATTCATTTCAATATCGCCCAGAGCAACACTCTATGAGCCTTCAGTAAATGATTGTTGGATTGATTTTGCAAAGTAGAAACATGCAACTGACCAACTCTAGTCAATGGAGGCATTGCTGTGTAGCCAGGTTTCCAGCTGAGGCCAAATTTGTTTATTTGTAACTGTTTTGTTGGTGATCATTGCAGGTTTTTATTTGCATAAATTAATATTCATATTAGTTTTAGTGTTTTGACTAAAAGAAGAAAATATTTGGGTTTTGCTTCGTTGTTTGCTTGTTTGTGATATGACTGGTTGGAGAAGGTCAAAGAAATGGTAAAGATGATAAAGAGGATGGCAAGAAATTTCCTTCTCTCCTCCCCACATGACACCTGTGGAGGGAAAAATGGGATGGTGACAGGTGAAGGAGCTGACTTCATGAAAGAGTATGTAAGGCTCTGATCATGACCATTGATGCTTTAAGGCATCAATGACAAGGCCCTCACCAAGTCAGGCACCTAAAGAACTACTCTTCCTTCAGGAACATCAGTGGATCATATCCCACTACAGAAACACACATTTTCAGGGAGGCAGCTCCTGCAGAACCAGAACTAAGAGATGGAAATGAGAAGTCAGAATTAGTACAACACGAGCAGCCTTGTTCCTGAGCAAAACATCCTGAAAATTTCCAGGGTTCTCTGAAAGGGATTTTAAGAGGAAGCTGAGTTCCTCTGTAAGTAGTGAGGAGATGGAGAGGAAGTGGTAAAAGAATGAGGCCATGAGTATCCTCATGGTTTTTGGTAAAAGAATGAGGCCATGAGTATCCTCATGGTTTTTCCTGCAGTGGTGGCTGGCTCTTGAATATTATATAATTAGAAGATATGTTTATGAATTTAATATTAAAATGTCAACCTCCCGTCCAAAGGGAGCCAGGCAAAAAACTTCAACCCAGATAAACTTGTTTGAAGAGTAGTCAAAGGATGAACCTCTCAGCATGAAAATCAGGGAACAGTAAGTGATGAATATCTGAAAAAGATAAGTTTCCACTACATAGTTATTTTTGCAGGACATTATGCATTTTCTATATGCTACAGAATTGGTTGTTTCATCATTTAAAAAAAAAACTTTCCATAAGGATGTAAAATGTGCTCTCTTTCAAAGCTGGGAAGTAGATAATTATTTACAACTTGTTTCAGCTACTGTTGTATCCAGTATTAATGCAGTTAAATTGAGACAGTATATGACTTTACTAAGCAATGGACCCTTACTGCATCCTTTTCATGCTGCTACTCTAGAATTTTAATTCACCTGCTATAATCTACTAATATCATACTCAATAAAAGATTGAATGTTATTGAACTAGACTAGGATCAAGAGAAGGATGGCACGCTCAGCTCTTGTATTCCATATTGTACTACAGGCCCTAACCATTGCAACACTGCAATAAAACTAAATAAAAGGCATACAGATTGGAAACAAAGAAATAATGCTTTTTTCATAGTCAATATGATCATGAACATAGCAAATTCTAAGGAATTTACTTAAAAATCTACTATGACTAATAAATGAACTTAACAAGATTTCAGAAGATAAAACCAGTGCACAAAAAGCAGTAATTATACTTCTATATACTAGTGATAAATATTTTTAAATGGAAATTTGAATATGCCATTCAAAATAGCATCAAGACACAAATGTATCCAAATATATTTGTGGCTTATACATTGCAAACTGCAAAATATTACCAATAGAAATTAAACAAGACTCAAATAAATAATTAAAACATACTAATGGATTAAGGATTCAATATTGTTAATATATCGATTCTTCCTAAATTTATCTATAGCTACAACACAATCTCAATTAAAGACAGCAGGAATATTTTTAGTAGAAATTTACAAACTAATTCGTATTATGTGTGGTGAATGCTATGAGGTACCACCTTTATTATTTTTCAGAAATAAAGAAATTAAAGCTTTAGCTGACAATGAACAGCCCTAGGATGTCAGCCCCATTTGGGAATTGCCTCAGCGGAAGAAAGCTGCTTCACCCAAGGTCACGCCCCCTTCCCAGGGCAGCCTACTTTCAGTAAGTGATAGACACAGAGCTTTAAAGGCCTGGTTCTGTCATCCCAGCTCAAGACGACTTGAAGTTTGTTCCATCTAAATTCCCTGCAGCATCTATTGAGGCAGTGTATTCAAACTGCACTACAGAGTGACTTCTTTCTCTGTCAAATGCTGTTTGTTTGTTTTCTCTTCCTTTACACAGAATGGATACCAAAAGCACTCCCTGATAAACTTGCTAATTTCTAAGTGTCTTCTTTCTAGGGTGTCCCACTTGTGATAAGAGTCAAGGTATAAAGTCACAGGAACTTGACTTGACATTATAAACAATGACTGCCAGACAATTAAAGTGGTCCAATAATACAATGTTCCACCCTGAAATGCAGTCAATTTCTTAACAAGGAGTGATCTGAAAATGAATGCCAGAGAGATTGTAGAGAATTTCTGATTCAGTAAAAAGATATAAATACTATATAACTAAAACATCTATTCCAATTCAAAAAACTTCCAGTTTATTATAGCCCGACTAGGTTTTCTGACTTGGGACAAATCACATATTCACTTAAGACAGTTTCCTTTTGAGGAAACCAAAGCATTAGAAGTCCCTTGTTGTATTGCGATTTTATAATTATTTTATTTTATTTCTCCATAAGTTATTGGGGTACACGTGCTGTTTTATAACAAGTTCTTAAGAAAGGTAAAGCTACTATGACCCCAGTTTCACAGGTAATGAAAAAGAGGCATGAAAGGTTTAGGCCTATGTCTATCACAGTAGAAAAAGAATGCAGAACACTCTGCTAAACTCCTGGCTTTCTTTGAGACGCTCCAAGTTCCTCTGAAAAGTGTATTTGCTGATAACCAGCCTATTATAATTGATTCTAGTTTAGTTACTTTCCTCGTATTTCTCAAACTTCCCCTTTAAGATGCCACACCAACACCTTATCTTCATGCCAACTGGTAAATGAAACCTTTTGCTGAAAGGATTTCTGGGGCTCAGCTGGAAAGTTTAAGAAATTCTATTTTAGTTTCTGATATTGGGAAGAGTCGCATTGCTTACCAAAAGACAGAGAGAGAGAGAGAGAGAGAGAGAGAGAGGGAGACTTTCTCATTATTTTTATTATCCAAAGTTCTTAAAATCAATGATATAGTAACATGATAGCATGCTAATAATATTATCATAAATAATGTTAATATTTTTGAATAGTATTTTACAGTTTAGTAACAATTTTCATGTGCATTATTATATTTACATGTATATTTACAAGTGTTGTAGGAGTTGCTTCTTGCCCTTGCCCCACATGTGCCTGGCAAGATGGCCACCCCCACATATCTCCAACGTGTGTAGAGAACTGCAGAGAATTTCTGTTGAACATCATGGTGCCCTGCATTTGCATATTAAAAGCTAGGGTGGGAGGGCCAGCTTTTTCCCAGGCTACGTGAATCACGTGCCTGGTCAAACCAATCCTCTGAGCCCTGTGCAAATCAGACACCACCTCCTCCATCCTCTATATATATCTGGCTGGTTTCTGCTTCACTTGGGGTTCCTTCTCTTGGCTTTGGAGCCTCCCTCCTTCTGTCTCTGTACAGAGGAGCTTCTTCCTTCTTTCTTGACTATTAAACCTTCTGCTCCTTAAAACCACTCCGCGTGTGTCTGTGTTATTTTATCTAATTCAACATGAGACAAGAGCCCTAGTGTTCCTCCACTCATCAGAGCCCTATCACAGGCAGAGAAGTAACGCCCAAAAAGTAGTAGTAATTATTATTATGTCCACTAAGGAAAAAACAAAAGAAATAAATTTATCCTGTAGCATATCATATTGAGATGAGACCTTGGAAATAATATCAGCCACATGGACTATTAGACTTTGAAATGAAAATTATCTAATATTTTTCTCGGAAGGATTTTAAAGGTGGAATAAAAACAAATATCATGTAACAAGGGAAATGTAAAGTGGGTGTGTGTGGAGCCACCTACTTAACAGCCTATTAAGGATCCGGGAATAAAATCACACATCCACCAATACTTCCTACACTATTTAAACGTTGAAACATCAGAGGATCAACCAAAATTTTTTCTGAATTTGTCTTATTAGACCATTGAATATAATAATAAATCCCCATTAAGTTTCAAAGATGCTTCCAGCAAAGTCCACGAAAACAGTGTAGCCAATATTGCAACTTTCATTAAGCAGCCTTCCAAATCATTACATGGAGACTTTGTATTTGATCCTAATCAGCAAAATTATCTTGTGATCATTAACAAATGTCTCCAATCTATTGATCAATTTCAATATTAATTAAGGTATATTCGGAAGGTAGTAAAATACAAATTGAACCCCATACTTTAAAAACACTCCTTGGATATTTCCACCTTGTCTGCAAAATTGTTTTTGCTGTTTTGCATACTTATTTGTTTGAATAACAGAAAAGATGACAATCCACTTGGCAAACAAATAAGAAAATTGGAGTCAAACATGGTGGTTTATGACTGTAATCCCAACTACTTGGAAGATGGGAAGATGGCTTGAGCCCAAGAGGTCAAGGCTGTAGTGAGCTATGATTAGACCACTGCACTCCAGCCTTGATGAAAGAACAAGACCCCTACCCTATTTCTAAAAACTGGTCAACACCTATTCTTCATTTCAAGATTCTATGGGGCTAAAATCATATAGGGATAGCCCTACATTTATCTCACATTTTCTAGAGTATGAGAACATAGGATGGAAATACATACTGTAAAAACATAACTAAAAACTATAGCCCTAAGTAGCTGCTAGCTGCTTAACATTAATTCTGGTAGCCATTCTTATGCTTCATGAGTTATGGTTAAAAGACAAAAATACAGCCAAAACCAAAAGAATACATATAGGATGTTGAACAGACTACTGAATTTTGCTCTTTTTTCATGAAGAAAATTATCTTAAGAAGTGAAGAGTAGTTCCAGTTCAAGATGATGGACTGAGCATTCAGGGCAGCTTCCACTTCTGGTACAAATTCCTTTACAAGCTAAAAGAAGAAGAAAAAAAATGTTGGTGCAAAAGTAATTGCATTTTTTTTCAATTAAGATTGCCAAAACCACAATTATTTTAGCACCAACCTAAAAAACAAATCTATCCAACAATAGAAAACAAAACAAACAAACAAAAAAAGGAGATACTGTCAGGACTTTAAAAGGCAGAAAGCAAAAGATTGAATTGAATTGGGAACCACAGCCCAAATGCCCTTAAGATAATGGAAACTACAAAAGACAGGAGAAGCACCAGTAACCTCATGTCTGAAAGTAGCAGAAACTAGAAATAGGGCAGGGGCCAGGCAAAACAGGGTGCCTCATTGTGTAACACAGCAGGAGCAACCTACACATCCTTCATCTCCTCTCTTCTCTCCTCAACCTGCCCAAGAGTCAAGCAACAGAAACAAAAAAATCTTCTTCAAGTGGAGGAGAGTGGCAAAACATTGGGTCAGAGAGACAAAGTTGTGCCTCAGGCAACTGTCAACACCAGTAGAAATGTTGAGCCCTGGGCACAGAATCTTATCTACTTCTTTTCCTGTTCAAAAATTCGTCCTCTTTCTCACCAAGCAGAATGCAAAAACAGATACATCCTTTTCTGAGTTTAATAGGGAATTTCAGTTATGAAAATGTGCAAGAACCACCAAATATTTAGAGAAAGCCAACACCATGGGCAAACAATATGTGACTCAACAAAGAGGAGAAATGTATATGCAAAGCAAGAAAATTAACAGAGAGTAGGATAAGACTTTTTATCATTATCGATAATATTCTCCAAAACATGTTAAACCGTTTCATCCTTAAGCAAAATCAACAAAAGATCAAAAAGATTAAAATTTTGACTACATGGGGCATTCCAAGATGATCGACTAGGAACAGCTCCGGTCTGCAGCTTGCAGAGTGATTGACTCCTAGCAAAAGATGGGTGATTTCTGCACTTCCAACTGAGGTACCTGGGTCATCTCATTGGGACTGGTTGGACAGTGGGTGCAGCCCATGGAGGGCAAGCTGAAGCAGGGCAGGGCATCACCTCACCTGGGAAGTGCAAGCAGTCAGGGGATTTACCATTCCTAGCCAAGGGAAGCTGAGACAGACTACCTAGAAAAACGGGACAAATACTGTGCTTTTCCCAAGGTCTTAGCAACCAGCAGACAAGGAGATTCTCTCCCATGACTGGCTCAGCAGCACCCATGCCCACGGAGCCTTGCTCATTGCTAGCGCAGCAGTCTGAGATCAATCTGTGAGACGGCAGCCTGGCTGGGGGAGGGGTGTCTGCCATTGCTGAGGCTTCAGTAGGTAAACAAAGTGGCCTGGAAGCTCGAATTAGGTGGAGCCCACCACAACTCAACAAGGCCAAATGCCTCTAGTCTCCACCTCTGTGGGCAGGGCATAGCTGAACAAAAGGCAGCAGACAACTTCTGCAGACTTAAACATCGCTGTCTGACAGCTCTGAAGAGAGCATTGGTTCTCCCAGCATGGTGTTTGAGCTCTGAAAACAGACAGACTGCCCCCTCAAGTGGGTTCCTGACCCCTGTGTAGCCAAACTGGGCACACCTCCCAGTAGGGGCCGACAGACACCTCACATAGGCAGCTGCCCGTCTTGGACGAAGCATCCAGAGGAAAGATCGGGTAACAATACTTGCTGTTCTGCAGCCTCCGCTGGTGATACCCAGGCAAACAGGGTCTGGAGTGGACCTCCAGCAAAATCCAACAGACCTGCAGCTGAGGGACCTGACTGTTAGAAGGAAAACTAACAAACAGAAAGGAACAGCATCAACATCAACAAAAAGGTCATCTACACAAAAACTCTATCTGTAGGTCACCAACATCAAAGATCAAAGGTGGATAAAACCACAAAGATGGGGAGAAACCAGAGCAGAAAAGCTGAAAATTCTAAAAATCAGAGTGCCTCTTCTCCTCCAAAGGATCGCAGCTCCTCGCCAGCAATGGAACAAAGCTGGATGGAGAATGACTTTGACAAGTTGACAGAAGGAGGCTTCAGAAGGTTGGTAATAACAAACTTATACAAGCTAAAGGAGGATGTTCAAACCCATCTCAAGGAAGCTAAAATGATGAATAGCTAACTAGAATAAACAGTGTAGAGAAGAACTTAAATGACCTGATGGAGCTGAAAACCATGGCACGAGAACTTCGTGATGCATGCACAAGCTTCAATAGCTGATTCGATCAAGTGGAAGAAAGGGTATCAGTGATTGAAGATCAAATTAATGAAATAAAGTGAAGAGACAAAGTTAGAGAAAAAAGAGTAAAAAGAAATGAACAAAGCCTCCAAGAAATGTGTGACTACGTGAAAAGACCAAATCTACATTTGATTGGTGTACCTGAAAGTGATGGAGAGAATGGAACCAAGTTGGAAAACACTCTTCAGGAGAACTCCCCCAACCTAGCAAGGCAGACCAACATTCAAATTCAGGAAATACAGAAAACACCACAAAGACACTCCTCAAGAAAAGTAACCCCAAGATACGTAATAGTCAGATTCACCAAAGTTGAAATGAAGGAAGAAATGTAAAGGGAAGCCAGACAGAAAGGTCAGGTTACCCACAAAGGGAAGTCCATCAGACTAACAGTGGATCTCTCAACAGAAACCTTACAAGCCAGAACAGAGTGGGGGCCAATATTCAACATTCTTAAAGAAAAGAACTTTCAAACCAGAATTTCATATCCAGGCAAAGTAAGCTTCATAAGTGAAGGAGAAATAAAATCTTTTACAGATAAACAAATGCTGAGAGATTTTTGTCACCAACAGGCCTGCCCTACAAGAGCTCCTGAAGGAAGCACTAAACATGGAAAGAAACAACCGATACCAGCCACTGCAAAAATGGACCAAATTGTAAAGCACATTGATGCTATAAAGAAACTGCATCAATTAACGGGCAAAACAACCAGCGAACATCATAATGACAGGATAGAATTCACACATAACAATATTAACCTTAAATGTAAATAGGCTAAATGCCCAATTAAAAGATACAGACTGGCAAATTGGATAGAGTCAAGATTCATCAGTGTGCTGTATTCAGGAGACCTATCTCACATGCAGAGACGTACTTAGGCTCAAAATAAAAGGATGGAGGAAGATCTACCAAGCAAATGGAAAACAAAAAAAAGCAGGGGTTGCAATCCTAGTCTCTGATAAAACAGACTTTAAACCAACAAAGATCAAAAGAGACAAAGAAGGTCATTACATAATGACAAATGGATCAATTCAACAAGAAGAGCTAGCTATCCTAAACATATATGCACCCAATAAAGGAGCACCCAGATTCATAAAGCAAGTCCTTAGAGACTTACAAAGAGACTTAGACTCCCACATAATAATAACGAAAGACTTTAGCACCCCACTGTCAATATTAGACAGATCAACGAGACAGAAGGTTAACAAGGATATCCAGGACCTGAACTCAGTTCTGTACCAAGCAGACCTAATAGACATCTACAGAACTCTCCACCCCAAATCAACAGAATATACATTCTTCTTAGCACCACATTGCACTTATTCTAAAATTGACCACATAGTTGGAAGTAAAGCATTCCTCAGCAAATGTAAAAGAACAAAAATCACAACAAACTGTCTCTCAGACCACAGTGCAATCAAATTAGAACTCAGGATTAAGAAACTCACTCAAAACCACCCAACTACATGGAAACTGAACAACTTGCTCATGAATGACTACTGGGTAAATAACAAAATAATGGAAAAAATAAAGATGTTCTTTGAAACCAATGAGAACAAAGACACAACGTACCAGAATCTCTGGGACACATTTAAAGCAGTGTGTAGAAGGAAATTTATAACACTAAATGCCCACAAGAGAAAGCAGGAAGGATCTAAAATTGATACCCTAACATCACAATTAAAAGAAATAGAGAAGCAAGAGCAAACAAATTCAAAAGTTAGCAGAAGGCAATAAATAACTAAGATCAGAGCAGAACTGAAAGAGACAGATATCTAAAAAACCCTTCAAAAAATCAATGATTCTAGGAGCTGGTTTTTTGAAGAGATCAACAAAAATCATAGACCACTAGCAAGACTAATAAAAAAGAAGAGAGAGAGGAATCCAATAGACACAATAAAAAATGATAAAGGGGATATCACCACCGATCACATAGAAATACAAACTACTATCAGAGAATACTATAAACACCTCTATGCAAATAAACTAGAAAATCTAGAAGAAATGGATAAATTTCTGGACACATACACCCTCCCAAGACTAAACCAGGAAGAAGTTGAATCCCTAAATAGACCAATAATAGGCTCTGAAATTGAGGCAATAATTAATAGGCTACGAACCAAAAAAAGTCCAGGACCAGACGGATTCACAGCCGAATTCTACCAGAGGTACAAGGAGGAGCTGGTACCATTCCTTCTGAAACTATTCCAATCAATAGAAAAAGAGGGAATCCTCCCTAACTCATTTTATGAGGCCAACATCATCCTGATACCAAAGCCTGGCAGAGACACAACAAAAAAAGAGAATTTTAGACCAATATCCCTGATGAACATTGGTGCAAAACTTCTCAATAAAATACTGGCAAACCAAATCCAGCAGCACATCAAAAAGCTTATGCACCACAATCAAGTGGGCTTCATCCCTGGGATGCAAGGCTGGTTCAACATACGCAAATCAACAAACATAATCCATCACATAAACAGAGCCAATGACAAAAACCACATGATTATCTCAACAGAAGCAGAAAAGGCCTTTGACAAAATTCAACAGTGCTTCATGCTAAAAACTCTCAATAAACTAGGTGTTCAGGGAATGTATCTCAAAATAATAAGAGCTATTTGTGACAAACCCACAACCAATATCATACTGAATGGAAAAAAACTGGAAGCATTCCCTGTGAAATCCAGCACAAGACAAGGATGCCTTGTGTCACCACTCCTATTCAACATAGTGTTATAAGTTTCGGCCAGGGCAGTAGGCAAGGGAATGAAATAAAGGGTATTCAATTAGAAAATGAGGAAGTCAAATTGTCCCTGTTTGCAGATGACATGATTGTCTATTTAGAAAACCCCATCGTCTCAGCCCCAAATCTCCTTAAGCTGATAAGCAACTTCAGCAAAGTCTCAGGATGCAAAATCAATGTGAATCACAAGCATTTCTATACACTAATAACAGAAAAACAGAGAGCCAAATCATGAGTGAACTCCCATTCACAATTGCTATAGAGAGAATAAAATACCTAGGAATCCAACTTACAAGAGATTGATGGACCTCTTCAAGGAGAAATACAAAGCACTACTCAACAAAATAAAAGAAGACACAAACAAATGGAAGAATTCCACGCTCATAGATAGGAAGAATCAATATCGTGAAAATGGCCATACTGCCCAGAGTAATTTACACATTCAATGCCATCCCCATCAAACTACCAATGACTTTCTTCACAGAATTGGAAAAAACTACTTTAAAGTTCATATGGAACCAAAAAAGAGCCCACATTGCCAAGTCAATCCTAAGCAAAAAAGAACAAAGCTGGAGGCATCACGCTACCTGACTTCAAACTGTACTACAAGGCTACAGTAACCAAAACAGCATGGTACTGGTACCAAAACAGAGGTATAGACCAATGGAACAGAACAGAGCTCTCAGAAATAACACCACACATCTACAACCATCTGATCTTTGGCAAACCTGAAAAAAACAAGAAATGGGGAAAGGATGCCATATTTAATAAATGGTGCTGGGAAAACTGGCTAGCCATAAGTAGAAAGCTGAAACTGGACCCCTGTTTCAGGGGTGTAAGCTGAAACTTACACCTTAGACAAAAATTAATTCAAGATGGATTAAAGACTTGAATGTTAGACCTAAAACCGTAAATACCCTAGAAGAAAACCTAGGCAATACCATCCAGGACATAGGCATGGGCAAGGACTTCACGTCTAAAAAACCAAAAGCAATGGCAACAAAAGCCAAAGTAGACAAATGTGAGCTAATTAAACTAACAAGCTTCTGCACAGCAAGAGAAACTACCATCAGAGTGAACAGGCAACCTACAGAATGGGAGAAAATTTTTACAATCTACCCATCTGCCAAAGGGCTAATATCCAGAATCTACAAAGAACTCAAACAAATTTACAAGAAAAACACAAACAACCCCATCAAAAAGTGGGTGACAGATATGAACAGACACTTCTCTAAAGACCTCTGTGCAGCCAACAGATACATGAAAAAATGCTCATCATCACTGGTCATCAGAGAAATGCAAATCAAAACCACAATGAGATACCATCTCACACCAGTTAGAATGGCGATCATTAAAAAGTCAGGAAACAGGCTGGGTGCAGTGGCTCAAGCCTGTAACCCCAGCACTTTGGGAGGCTGAGACAGGCAGATCACGAGGTCAGGAGATCAAGACCATCCTGGCTAACATGGTGAAACCCCGTCTCTACTAAAACAATAACAAATTAGCCGGGTGAGGTGGTGGGCACCTGTAGTCCCAGCTACTCGGGAGGTTGAGGCAGGAGAATGGCGTGAACCCGGGAGGCAGAGCTTGCAGTGAGCCGAGATCCGGCCACTGCACTCCAGCCTGGGCAACAGAGCGAGACTCCGTCTCAAAGAAAAAAAAAAAAAAAAGTCAGGAAACAGATGCTGGAGAGGCTGTGGAGAAATAGGAACACTTTTACACTGTTGGTGGGAGTGTTAATTAGTTCAACCATTGTGTAAGAAAGTGTGGTGATTCCTCAAGCATCTAGAACTAGAACTACCATTTGACCCAGCAACCCCATTACTGATTATATATCCAAAGGATTACAAATCATGCTACTATAAAGACATATGCACATGTATGTTTACTGCAGCACTATTCACAATAGCAAAGACTTGGAACCAACCCAAATTTCCATCAATGATAGACTGGATTAAGAAAATGTGCCACATATACACCATGGAATATTATGCAGCCATAAAAAAAATTGGTGAGTTCATGTTTGCTCAGAATGATGCTGGAAACCATCATCCTGAGCAAACTATAAAAAGGATAGAAAACCAAACACCGCATGTTCTCACTCATAGGTGGGAATTGGACAATGAGATCACTTGGACACAGGGCGGGGAACATCACATACCAGGGTTTGTTGGGGGGTTGGGGGTTGGGGAAGGGAAAGCATTAGGAGAAATACCTAATGTAAATGATGAGTGATGGGTGCAGCAAAGTAACATAGCACATGTATACCTATGTATCAAATCTGCACATTGTGCACATGTACCCTAGAACTTAAAGTATAAAAAATATTTTACTATAGAAATAAAAATTAACCAGATTAGTTTTATCTAACCTGGTAAATACAGAAGAGTTAGATAAATACAGAATTGCAAATATATAGAAATTACAGAAAGAAAGAAAAAGACTGATGTCATTTACCCCTTGGAAATGCTGTCTGAAAAGAATTGTAAGAGGATGCAATGAGTAGGGAAATAAGAAGAAAAACAAAACAAAAAAAAGAAAGCAAAAAAAATAAAATAAAATACAAAAAGAAAAAGTGGAGTTAAAAAGGTAATGATAAGGAAAGGTTACTTAAAGTTGTCTAAGCATGTTGACAGGCTAGAAAAATAAATAGCAGCTATCAAACTCAAATTTCAAATTATATGAAAATTAGAAAGTGTAGAGGTACCTATCTAAATAATGGGGAAGGCTGGGATACTAAATAACTAAACTTTGGCAAAAAAATGAGACAAACAAACATAAGTTTGTATGATAGACATTTAGTGATAATTATGCAGAATAGCATTATCTTCCAAACGATTAGAATGAGAAAAAAAGAAAAAATATCCGTATAACAAAAGGCTTGAAAGGAGGTAAAGAGAAATATATAGCAAGTGAAGTAAATAGAAAATAAAATAAAATTACAGAAAAAAGTTAAATTCATTATTAGCCATAATACATATGCCAGGGCTAACCTATCTATTAAAATATAGCAATTCACAGATTAGGTTAAAAAAAAAAAAAAGCTTGCTATGCATTGTTTATAAGTGACATCCTTAACATGAAAGTACACAAGAAAACCAAAAATAACAATATGAAAAAAGAAACCTTAGATAAATTGTAACAAAAGTGTAAGCCAAAAGCCAGACACAGTGAATTACACCTGTAATTCCAGCACTTTGGGAGGCTGAAGCAGGAGGATCACTTGTCAAGACCAGTCTGGGCAACAAAGTAACATCTCTCTGGACCAAGCAGAAGAAAGAATTTTAGAGCTTAAGGATCAATCTTTCAAACTAACCCAATCAGACAAAAGTAAAAAAAAAAAAAAAAGAAAAGAAAAGAATTTTTAAAATGAACAGTCTTCAAGAAATACGGGATTATATAAAAGTGACCAAACCTATGAATTACTGGCACCCCTGTGAGAAAGAGAGATAAAGAAAACAATCTAGAAAACATTTGAGGGAATAATTCAAGAAAAGTTATCTAATCTTCCTAGAAAGGTAGACATCCAAGCAAAAGAAATACAGAAAACGCCTGTGACATAATATACAAAATGCACATCACCCAAGCAGATTGTCACCAGACTGTCTAAGGTCAATACTAAAGGAAAAATCTTAAAGACAGCCAGAGAAAAGGGTCAGATCACTCACAAAGGGAATTCCGTCAGTCTAACACTGGACTTCTCAGCAGAAACCTTATAAGCCAGAACAGATTGGGGGCCTATTTTCAGCATTGTTAAAGAAAAGAAATTCCAACCAAGAATTTCATATCCTGCCAAACTAATATTCATAAGCAAAGAAAAAATAAAATATTTTTCAGACAACCAAGCACTAAGGGGATTTATTACCAGTAGACTACACTCTTATAAGAGGTCCTCAAGGAAGATTGAAACATGAAAATGAAAGAACAATACCTGCTCCACCAAAAAACACTTAAGTACATAGCCCACAGACCCTATAAAGCAACCAAACAATAGAAACTACAAAGCACCACCTAACAACTCCATGAGAGGATCAAAACCTCACATATCAATAGTCAATCTTGAATGTAAATAGTCTAAATTCCCCCACTTAAAAGGCATAGAGTGGCAATTTGTACGAAGAAACAAGACCCATTTGTCTGTTGTCTTCAAGAGACCCATCTCACGTGTAATGACACCCATAGGTTCAAAGTACAGGGTTGGAAAAGAACTATCATGCAAATGGAACACAAAAAAGGAGCAAGTGTGGCTATTCTCATAGAAACAACAGACTTTAAATCAACAACAGTGAAAAAGGACAAAGAAGGACATTACATAATGATAGGGTTCAATTCAACAAAAAGACATAAGTATTCTAAAAATGTATGCATCCAACATGGGAGCATCCGGATTCATAAAACAAGTGCTTTTTGACCTAGAAAAGATGTACACAGCCTCACAATAATAGCAGGGAACTTCAACACCCCACTGATGGCCTTACACAGCTCATCAAGGCAGAAAACTAGCAAAGAAATTCTGGACTTAAATTCAACATTTGACCATTTGGACCTAATACACATCTATAGGATACCGAATAATGACAGAATATACAGTCTTCTTGTCTGCACACAGAATATACTTCATGATCAATCACATGCTCAGCCATAAAGCAAGTCTCTAAATTCAAAAAAACTGAAATCATACTAGCCATACTTTTGGACCACAGTGGAGTAAAAATAAAAATTTATACCAACAGATCTCTCAAAACCCCATTACATAGGAATTAAACAGCTTATCCTGAATGAGTTTGGGTAAACAACAAAATAAAGGTAGAAATAAAAAAAAAATTATTTGAAAGAAATAAAAACAGAGAGACAACATACCAAAAATCTCTGGAATGCTGCAAAAGCAGTGTTAAGAAGAAAGTTTATAGTGCTAAACACCTACATCAAGAAGGTATAAATATCTCAATTTAATAATCTAACATCACACTAGAAATTAAAAAATAACTTCAAAGGTAGAAAAATAAAAGAAATAAATGAGGACAGAACTGAACAAAATTGAGACCTCAAAATTATACAAACAAAATTGAGACCTCAAAATTATACAATCAGTGAAATGAAAAGTTATTACTTTGAAAGGATAGATGAGATCAATAGACCACTAGCAAGGTTAAAAAACAGAAGAAGAGAGAATATCTGAATAAGCACAATCAGAAATAACAAAGGTGGCATTACAACAAATCCCACAAAAATATAAATGATCCTCAATGACTATTATGAACACCTCTATGCACATGAACTAGATAATCTGGAGGAAATGGATAAATCATTGGAAACACATAATCTCCCAAGATTGAATCAGGAAAATATTGAATCCCTGAAGATAAAAATATCAAGTTCCAAAATGAATCAGTAACCAAAAAAAAAAAATACCAGCTAAAAAATAAGGCGCCCCAGACCAGATGGATACACATCAGCCAAATTCTACCAGATGCACAAAGAAGAGCTGTTACCAATCCTACTGAAACTATTTCAAAAAATTGAGGAGGAGGGACTCTTCCTTAACTCATTCTATGAAGTCAGCGTACTCTGATACCCAAACCTGGCAAAGACACAACTTAAAAAGAAAATTACAGGCCAATGTCCATGATGAACATAGATGCAAAAATCCTCAACAAAATACTAGCAAATTGAATCCAGCAGCACTCAAAAAGTTCATTCACCATGATCAAGTAGGCTTCATTCTTGGGATACAAAGTTGGTTCAACATATGCAAATCAACAAATGTGATTCACCACATATACAGAATTAAGAACAAAAACAATATTATCATCTCAATAGATGCAGAAAAAGCTTTCAGTATAATCCAACATCCCTTCTTGATAAAAGTTCTCAAAAACCTAGGCAGTGAAGGAACATACATCAAAATAGTAAGAGCCATCTATGACAAACCCACAGCCAACATCGTAGTGAACAGGCAAAAACTGGGAGCACTCTCTTTAAGAACTGCAACAAGCCAAGGTTGCCAACTCTCACCACTCCTATTCGACAGAGTACTGGAAGTCCTTCCCAGAGGAATCAGGCAAGAGAAAGAAATAAAAGGCATCCACATAGGTAAAAAAATCAAATTATCTCTCTTTGCTGATGATATGATCTGTACTAAGTAAGCCATAAAGACTCCTCCAAAAGACTACTGGAACAAATAAGCAAGTTCAATAAAGTTTCAGGATACAAAATCAATGTACAAAAATTAGTTTCATTTCCACATACTAATAACACTGAAACTGAGAGCAAAATCAAGAAAGCAATCCCATTTACAACTGCTGCAAAAACCATAAAATACCTAGGAATACATCTAACCAAGGAGGTAAAAGATCTCTACAAAGAGAACTACAAAACACTGCTGAAAGAAATCATGGATGACACAAACAAATGAAAAAACGTTCCATGCTCATGGATTAGAAGAATCAATGTCATTCAAGTGGCCATAAATACAGATTCAATGGTATTCCTATCAATCTACCAATGTCATTTTTCACAGAACTAGAAAAAAACTATTCTAAAATTCATACAGAACTTAAAAAAGAGCCTAAATATCCTAAGCAGAAAGAAAAAACTGGAGGCATCACATTACCTGACTTCAAACTATACTATACAGCTACAGTAACCCAAACAGCTTGGTACTGATACAAAAACAGACACATAGACCAATGGAACAGAATAGAGAACCCAGAAATAAAGCTGTATGTCTATAGCTATCTGATCTTTGATAAGGTCAACAAAAATAAACAATGAGGAAAAGACTCCCTATTCAACAAATGGTGTTAGAATAGCTGGCTAGCCATATGCAGAATAAAACTGAACCTTCACCTTTCACCATTTACAAAAATAAACTCAAGACAAATTAAAGATTTAAATGAGAAATGTCAAACTATAAGAATCCTAGAAGAAAACCTGAGAAACACCATAGTGGATATCAGCCTTGGGAAAGAAGTTATGACTAAGTCCTCAAAAACAACTGCAACAAAAACAAAAATTGACAAGTGAGACCCAATTAAACCAAGGAGCTTCTGCACAACAAAAGAAACTCTCAACAAAGTAAACAGACAATCTAATGAATGGAAGAAAATCTTAGCAAACTATGAATCTGACAAAGGTCTAATGTCCAGAATCTATAAGGAACTTAAACAATTGAACAAGCCAAAAACAAACAACTCCATTAAAAATGGGCAAAAGACATGAACAGGTACTTCTCAAAAGAAGACATACAAGCAGCCAACAAACATGAAAATATGCTCACCATCAATAATCATCAAATAAATGAAATCAAAACCACAATGAGATACCATCTCATACCAGTCATCATGACCATTACTGAAAAATCAGAAACAACAGAGGCTGGTGAGGCTGTTGAGAAAAGGGAATGTTATACCCTGTTGGTGGGAATGTAAATTAGTTCACCCACTGTGGAAAGCAGTTTGGAGATTTCTCAAAGAATTTAAAACAGAACTACCATTCAACCCAAAATTCCCATTATTGGGTATATATCCAAAATAAAATAAATTATTCTACCCAAAAGACACATGCAGTCGTATGTTCACTGCGGCACTAGTTACAATAGCAAAGACGTGGAATCAACCTAGGTGCCCATCAATGGTAGATTAGGTAAAGAAAATGTGGTACATATATACCATGAAATACTATGCAGCCATTAAAAAAAAAAAAATCATATTCTTCGCAGCTACATGAATGCAGCCTGAGTCCATTATCCTAAGCAAATTAACCTAGAAACAGAAAACAAAATATCACATATTCTCACTTATAAGTGGAAGTTAAACAATGGGTACTCATGGACATGAAGATGGCAAAAATAGACAGTTGGGACTACCAGGTGGGGAGGTTCCCCTCTCTAGGGGAACAAAGGTTGAAAAACTAACTATTGAGTACTATGCTCAGTACCTAGGTGACAAAATCCATCATACCCCAAAGCTCACCATCACACGATATACCCAAGTAACAAACTTGTACATGTATTCCTTGAATCTAAAAGTTGAAATTATGAAACAAAAACAAAAACTGGAAATTGTAGCAAGCACCAGTAATAGTGCAAAAAATAGAAATTAATAACTTCAACAAAAAAAAAGTTAATAAAGCCCCCCTCCCCCCAATAAAAATTGAGTTATTGAAGATAACAAATGTCAGTGAGAGTATGAAAAAAAGGGAATTCACACACACTGTTAGTAGGAATGTACATTGGTGTGGCCATTATAGAAAAGAGTATGATGGTTTCTAAAGAAGTTAAAAATAGAACTCCCACATGTCCCAGTAATATCTCTTCTGGGCATACCCAAAGGAAATGAAATCAGCTCCTCATAAAGATAACTCACTTCCATGTTCACTGCAGCATTTTCTACAACAGCCAAGATATGGCAACAATCTAACCTAAGTGGCCATCGATGGATGAATGGATAAAGAAACTGTAGTACATATATAAAATGGAATATTCTTCAGCCTTAAAAAAGAATGAGATCCTGCCATTTGCCACAATATGAAAGAGCCCGGAGAACATTATGCTAAGTGAAATAAGTCAGATACAGAAAGAAAAATACTGCATGATGTCATTTATAAGTAGATTCTAAAATAAGTAAATAAATATACAGAAATAGAGAAGACAACCATGGTTACTAGGGGTGATTGGAACAGAGGAGGGGGGAAATGAAGAGACATAGATCAGAGAATACAAAGTAGCAGATATAGGGAGCAAGATGGCAGAATAGAAGGCTCCACTGATCACCTTCCCCACAAGGATACCAATTTAACAACTATCTACACAGAAAAAAAAAAAAAAAAAAAAAAAA
>NC_045440.1:29719420-29754054 GCF_002776525.5 Piliocolobus tephrosceles | reverse complement strand
AAAAAAAAAAAAAAAAAAAAAAAACAGCTTCCTAAGAACCAAAAATCAGATAAGCACTCATAGTACCTGGTTTTAACTTCATATCGCTGAAAGAGGCAACTGAAGAGATAGAAAAAAGAGCCCTGAATCCCTGACATCACCTGTCCTGTACCCCCGGCAGCCATGGCATGGTGCAGAGAGCATCTTTGGTGCTAGAGGAGGGAGAACATAGCAACTATGAGGCATTAAACTTAGTGGTATCCAGTTGGAGCAGAAAGTGAAACCAGACCAATCTCAGCTGACACCTGCCCACGAGGGGCACATTTAAACTGGCACTACTCAGAGGGGAATCATGGATCTCAGAGGTTCAGAACTTGAGTTCCTGCAAACCTCACCACCGATGGTCAAAGTGCTCTGTGTCTGCAAATAAACTTGAAAGCCAATGTAGTCCATAAGGACTGCAACAATTAGGTGAGGCCTAGTGCTGAACCAGGCCCTGAAACAGTGGACTCGGCGGGGGCACATGACATACTGAGACACCAGCTGGGGTGGATAAAGGAGTGCTGGCATCGCCCCTCCCCTACCCACAGGCTTCACAGCGCACAGCTTGAAAAGAAGCCCCTTTCTTCCACTTGAGAAGCAGAGAGGTAAGAGTTGGGAGGACTTTGTCTTGGATCTTGGATACCAGCTCAGCCACAGCAGGATAGAGCAGTGGTCACAGTCATGAGGCCCCTGTTCTGGGCCCTACCTCCCACATGAAATTTTTAGACACACCTTGGGTCAGAAAAGAACCCATAACCTTGAGGGAAAGGACCCAATCCTGGCAACATTCATCTTCTGCTAACTGAAGAGCTTTTGGTCCCTGAAAAACCAGAAGCAATACCCAGGTATCACATGAAGGGTGTTGGGTACGCCTCTGAGACTTGCTGGCTTCAGGTACCAGCACAGCCACAGGGTGGGTAGAGCACAAAGCAAGCTCTTGGTCTCCCCAGTTCCAGGATTTGACTATTGCATAAAATTTGTGACTCTGTCCTGGGCCAGAGTGGAGTCCACTGCTCTGAAGGATGAGTCCCAGGCCAGGGAACATTCACCACAGGCTGACCTAAGAGCTCTTGAACCTTAAAGAAACATTGGAAGTAGTCAGTCTGACAGTACTCCTTATGGTCTGGGGTGGCAGTGGCTATGGGATGAGGCTCCTCTGCCTTTGGAAAGAGGAGGGAAGAGTAAGAATAACTGCATCTTGTGGTTTGAGTGGCAGCTCCTTCACAGTACAATAGAACACCAGATAGACTGCTGGGTTTTTAATTCTAGTCCCTAACTCCTAGATAGCACCTCTGGATCCACCTGGGCCTAGGGAACCTTATTGCCCTGAAGGGAAGAATACAGACCTGATTGGCTTTGCAACCAGTTGATTACAGAGCCTCAGGACCTTGTGTTAACATAGGCAGTAGGCAGGGAGTGGTTACAGCAGACCCAGTGCTGTGCTGGCTTCAGTTCTGACAGCAGTCACACTGGAGGTGGTCACAGGGGTGCTTGTGTCACTCCACCCTCAGCTTTGGGTGACTCAGAACAGAAAGAGATTCTGTTTGTTTGGGAGAAAGTAAGGGAAGAAGACAAGAGTCTCTACCTGGTAATCCAGAAAATTCTCCTGGATCTTGTCTAAGTCCATCAAGGTGGTCCTTTACAAGTCTGCAAGAACCACATCATTACTGGGCTTGGGGTGCTGATAAAGTAGATATAGCTTAGATCACAATACCCAAGTCCTTTCAAAAAGGATGGTTACAAATAAGCCCAGACAGTGAAGATTACAATAAATATCTAACTCTTCAATGCCCAGACATTGAACAACATCTATTAGCCTCAGTGCTATCCAGGAAAACATGACCTCACCAGATGAACTAAATAAGGCAGCAGGGACCTATCCTAGAGAAACAGAGATATGTGAAATTGCAGACAAGGAATTCAAAATAGTTGTGTTATGGAAACTCAAAGAAACTCAAGATAACACAGAGAAGGAATTCAGAATCTTATCAGATAAATTTAACAGAGATTGAATCAAGCAGAAATTCTGAAGCTGAAAAATGCAATTGGCATAATGACAAATACATCAGAGTCCTTTACTAGCAGAATTAATCAACCAGAAGAAAGAATGTGTGAGCTTGAAGACAAGTTATTTAAAAATACACAGAGGAGACAAGAGAAAATAATAATAATAATAATAAAATGAAGCATACCTATAGGATCTAGAAAATAGACTCAAAATGGCAAATCTAAGAGTTACTGGCCTTAAAGAGGAGGTTCAGAAAGTGATAGAAGTAGAAAGTTAATTCAAAGAGATATTAATAGAGAACTCCCCAAACCTCGAGAAAGATATCAATATCTAAGTACAAGAAGATTGTAAAACACCAAGCTGATTTAACCCAAAGAAGACTGCCGAGACCAGCTCGGTCAGGGAGACCCTAACCCAGCGGTGCTAGAGGAATTAAAGACACACACACAAAAATATAGAGTGTGGAGTGGGAAATCAGGGGTCTCCCAGCCTTCAGAGCTGAGAACCCCGAACAGAGATTTACCCACATATTTATTAACAGCAAACCAGTCATTAGCATTGTTTCTATAGATATTAAATTAACTAAAAGTATCGCTTATGGGAAAGGAAGAGATGGGCCGAATTAAAGCAATAAGTTGAGCTAGTTAAGTGCAGCAGTAGCATGCCCTTAAGGCACAGATCACTCATGCTATTGTTCGTGGCTTAAGAATGCCTTTAAGCGATTTTCCGCCCTGGGCAGGCCAGGTGTTCCTTGCCCTCCTTCCCTTAAACCCACAACCTTCCAGTGCGGGCTTTATGGCCATTATGAACATGTTACAGTGCTGCAGAGATTTTCTTTATGGCCAGTTTTGGGGCCAGTTCATGGCCAGATTTTGGGGGGCTTGCTCCCAATAGATGACTACCTCAAGGCATTTAATAATTAATCTGCCAGAGATCAAGGATAAAGCAGGGATCCTAAAAGCAGCAAGAAAAAATGAGAGTCAATATGCCTAGCAGCAGACTTTTCAGTGGAAACCTTACAGGCCAGGAGAGAGTGGTATGACATATTTAAAGTGCTGAAGAAAAACAACTTTTATGCTAGAACAGTATATTTGGCAAAAAATATTCTTCAAACATTAAGGAGAAATAATGATTTTCACAGACAAACAAAAGCTGAGGGATTTCATCAACAGTGGAACTGTTCTACAAGAAATGCTTGTAAAGGGAGTACTTGTAAAAGGAGTACTTATAAAGGGAGTACTTCAATCAGAAAGAAAAGAATGTTAATGAGCAATCAGAAATTAAAAGTACAAAACTCTTTAGAAACAGTAAGTACACAGAAAACACAGAATACTATGACACTGAAACTGTGGTGTGTAAATTTCTCTTATTTTAAGTAGAAAGATAAAATAATGAACAATCAAAAGTAATAACTACTGCAACTTTGCAAGACATACACAGGACCATGGACAGACCAATGGAACAGTATAGCGAAAACAGAAACAAATCCACACAGCTATGCTCATTTTCAACAAATTGCAAAGAATATACACTGGGGAAAAGAGAGACTCTTCATAAATGGTTCTGGGGAAACAGGATATTCATATGCCAAAGAATGAAAATAGACCCCTATCTGTCATCATATACAAAAGTCAAATCAAAACACATTAAAAACTTAAATCTAATACCTCAAACTATAAAACTACTACAAGAAAACTTTGGGGAAAATCTTCAGGATGTCGGTCTGGGCAAAAGAACATCTTGAACAATATGCCAAAAGCACAGGCAACCAAACAAAAATGGACAAATGAAAGCACATCAGGTTAAAAAGCTTCTGTACAACAGAGGATACAATCAACTAAGTGAAGAGACAACCCACAGAATGAAATGAAATATTTGCAAACTACTCATCTGACAAGGGATTAATAACCAGAATATATAAGGAGTTCAAACACCTCTATAAAAAAAACTAATAATCTGATTAAAAATGGAAAAAGGTTTTGAATAGACATTTCTGAAAAGAAGACATACAAACGGCAAACAGGGATATGAAAATGTGTTCAACATCATTGATCATCAAAGAAATGCAATTCAAAACTACAGTGAGATATCATCTCACCCCAGTTAAAATGGCTTATATCCAAAAGACAGGCAAATAACAAATGCTGGCACGGATGTAGAGAAAAGGGAACCCTTGTACACTGCTGATGGGAATGTAAATTGGCAAAACAACTAGGGAAAACAGTTTGGAGACTCCTCCAAAAACTAAAAATTGAGCTACCATATGATCCAGCAATCCCACTGCCGGGTATATACCCAAAAGAAAGGGAATCAGTATATCCAAGAAAAATCTGCACTCCTAAGTGTGTTGCAGCACTGTTTAAAATAGCTACAATTTGGAATCAATCTAAGTGCCTGTCAACAGATAAATGGATAAAGAAAATGTTGGTATATATACATAATGAATTCCTACTCAGTTATAAAAAGAATGAGATCCCGTCATTTGCAACAACCTGGATGGATGGAACTGGAGATCATGTAGAGTGAAATGAACTAGGCACAGAAAGACAAACATCACATGTTCTCGCTTATTGTGGGATCCAAAAATTAAAACTATTAAACTCATGGACATAGAGAGCAGAAGGATGGTTACCAGAGGCTGGGTATATGGATGTTTAATGGGCACAAAAAAATAGAAGGTATGAATGAGACCTGCTATTAATTAGTAGGTAGCACAACAGGGAGACTATAATCAATAACAACTTATTTGTACATTTTAAAATAACTAAAAGAATATAATTGGATTATTTGTAACTCTAAGGATAAATGCTTGAGGGGGTGGATACCCCATTCTCCACGATGTGCTTATTTAATATTACATGCCTGCATCAAAACATCTCATGTACCCCATAAATATATACACTTACTATACCCCCACAAAAATTAAAAGTAAATTTAAAAAAAAAGTAGCAGATATATAGGCTAAACAAATCTAGAGATCTAATGTACAAGATAAACACTATAGGTAATAAAATTGTACTGTACATAGAATTCATGCTAAATCAGTAGATTTTAGCTGCTCTTTCCACACACACAGTTTTTCTTCCTATATGAGATTACGTATATGTTAATTTTCTTCACCGTAATAAATGTTTACTACCTATGTGTATTCCATAACATAACACTATATACCTTAAATGTACACAATCAAATTTATTTTAAAAATTAAATCACTGGAAAGTGTTCATTGCATTCAAAATTACTCTTAGGTCAAGGGAGCGGCAAAATGAAAATTACAAACTACATAGAACTATTGAGAGTGTGAGAATGAGAAAATAAGGATATACGCTCAGTTTTATGCTGCCAAGGTAGTGTTAAAAAACAAAACAGATTGAAAATTGTTGAACTAAGCTTTCAGTTGGCTAAGAAAGTGCTCAGAAAATTAGCATAGAATTATTGAAGATTTTTTAAAAGAAATTCACAAACTTAGAAAACAGAAAAGTTTATCAATAAAACCTAAAGGTGATTTTTAGAAAGACCAATCATTTTCAAAATTTCAGCAAGTATAATTTGAAAAAGAGAGACACAATAAAACTTAATAATGTTGTCAGTGAAAAGTGGAAATATGAATGAATTTTAAAATATATATATAATGATACATTTTATTATCCAGATGAAAATTGATAATATCTTAAGAAATAATTATCAAAATTGCCTCAAGAAAAGTAGAATGTATAGATCTAAAAGAAAATGAAATGTCACTCAAAGTAGTATTCTAAAAACTGTACAACAGTCAGATGAATTTGTTCTATAGATGTTCCATAAACCTTTAAGAAACAATTCCAAGGCCGGGCGCGGTGGCTCAAGCCTGTAATCCCAGCACTTTGGGAGGCCGAGACGGGCGAATCACGAGGTCAGGAGATCGAGACCATCCTGGCTAACATGGTGAAACCCCTCTACTAAAAAATACAAAAAACTAGCAGGGCGAAGTGGCGGGCGCCTGTAGTCCCAGCTACTCTGGAGGCTGAGGCAGGAGAATGGCGTAAACTCGGGAGGCAGAGCTTGCAGTGAGCTGAGATCCGGCCACTGCACTCCAGCCGGGGTGACAGAGCAAGACTCTGTCTCAAAAAAAAAAAAAAAGAAAAGAAAAGAAACAATTCCAATTTATACAAATTATTTCAAAATATATGAAAAATTTCCTAGCCCATTCCTCAAAGCTAAACAACACCGACATCAAAACCAGAAAAAGACAGTACAAGGAAAGTCAATTATTTATTGTTTTTACTAATAAACACATAAACTAAATTTCTAACTTAGCTAACTGAATACCAAAGTGTGTCAAAATAATAATATATAGTGACCAAGTAGGTTTGTCTCCAAGTCCAAGGATGGTTTCAATGAAATTAAAGTTAAAAGAGAAAATTTTAACTTAAGTTAAAAATTTTGTGATCATTACAAATGATACCAAAAACCATAAATAGTTCTCCTTAAGATGCATGTACATAGATATGTATTATATGATATATAGTATGCATTTAGATATGTATAATGCATATTTAGAGCCATAGATAATTCTCCTTAAGGAGAATTATATATCTATATGTACATGCATATTAAGGAGAATTATCTATGGTTCTATATATGCATATATATCTATAATACATACATTGATATAAAGAGACACATATCTATATATACACATATAGACCCATGTTTATAATATTTATATATATTCAGCTATATATTTACATATGTATTAATTCAGTTACAGTCCATTTAAGATATAGAGCAGAAACCACAACAGTTATTTTTACATAAATAATTCAATATAAAGAATTGCTGTCCGACCAGATGTTGGAAAATTGAGAAGGCAAGAGGGAATACTAAAATATCATGGTATAAGCAACATAGGAAGCAGCTACTTAGTGCTGAGACAACAAAGGGAAGAGGTTAGAATTATAATATAAATACTAAACTTAGAAATTTGAGTGGCTTCTCAGAGCTGGGACCTAGACCGCTCAGTAGGGGGCGCTTGCTGGTTGGCGTTGTTGTCAAAAAAAACCCTAAGGAGCTAGTTCTAGGAATGCTGTCAAAACTAAAAACTGGGCCGGGCGCGGTGGCTCAAGCCTGTAATCCCAGCACTTTGGGAGGCCGAGACGGGTGGATCACAAGGTCAGGAGATCGAGACCATCCTGGCTAACACGGTGAAACACCGTCTCTACTAAAAAATACAAAAAACGAGCCGGGCGAGGTGGCGGGCGCCTGTAGTCCCAGCTACTCCGGAGGCTGAGGCAGGAGAATGTCGTAAACCCGGGAGGCGGAGCTTGCAGTGAGCTGAGATCCGGCCACTGCACTCCAGCCCGGGCGACAGAGCGAGACTTCGTCTCAAAAAAAAAAAAAAAAGTAAAAACTGGAAATAACTGTTGCTACTGAAACAAACTATAACTGCTGAAATAAAAAGTACTTGTTAGGGTGTCATTAAACAGAACAGGAAGCAAACAGAAAGTGTGTTCCTTCTTCCCCACTCAGCCTTCCAGTCCGCCCCTAGCGCCCCAGAGAAATGTGATTTGTAGAATCCCAGCCCAGGCAGCGTCACAGAGTGTATATGGGTGGGGCTGAAATTAAGGCAATAGCTTAACCCCAGCCTATGTACACATGTATATACCTGGGGGTCACCTTGTACTTCCCATAGCTTGGATTTTTCTCTATACATCCAAATCAAACAACTTTATTTCTTTTACTGTTTTTTATCATTATACACAAAAGTATTAAGAAACAAGAATTGCTCAATGTAGATAATTTTAATAGTTGTACTATATGTACATAAACATTATTTTTATAAAACTCAGAATTTAAACCATATTTCCCTTCACTTATACTGCCTATCATTATTTGAATACATTTATTTTAATTTCCCCTTCATTAGTTCAGTTATTCAAATAATTCATGAATGGGTTTCTTAAAGTTGAGCTCTATGTGCATGTTTAAATAAGGTAAGGGTTTAATACAAATCGTATTAACATTAACATACTCTTGAGAGACTTTTTGTGAATTGTGTGATTTTTAAATCGTTTTTTGTTTGGATTTTTATTATTTTTGTGCGGGGGCAGGTGTGGCAGGCGAGGATTGAGTTTGTTGTTATTGCTGTTGCGGCTGTTTTAGCTGGTTCCTTAGGTCGTAAAGCAGTAAAGTCCCTGGGTAGAGAGGGAAGCAAGGGGTGACAAGAGTCATGGATTCTCAGGGGAAAAAGTCTGCCTATCCAATGGCCTGAGTGCTTTTCTTCTGCCCTTACAAGAGCCCATTTTCAACACTTCTTCCAGGCAAGGTGACTCTTCTAGTATTCAACCATTCTTCTACATTTTGCAATAAACTCAGTTCCCTCCTGCGTTCCTCTTCCTTCTCCATTTCTGTCCCTCACTTTGTCTCCTTCACTCTGTGCCTACTGAGACTGTGACTGTGGGCTACAATTATCTCTGTGGCATAAAAGAAATTGCTGAACCAGAACATTTGCAAGCCTTTCTTCAACTCACATGTCCTTTGAATTATCTCCTTTCACTGCTTCTGTTCACAGCAAAGCTTATCTAAAGAATTATCTACATTAACTTTTTTCTATTTTCTCCTCATACTTATTCTGTTTATCTTAAAAGTTGTGTTATTATGCACCAATGCTTATTTAAAACCAATGTATATTTCACCAAAGACAATATTCAAATGGCCATCAAACCCATGAAAACATTCTCATCATCCTTAGCCACTAGAGAAATGCCAAAGAAAATCACAATGAGATGCCACTTCACATCTAGGATGACCATAATTTAAGAAACAGATAATAACAAGTATCCATGAGGACACTTGTGGGAATATAAAATGGTGTCATCACTCTGGAAAACAGGTCTAACACTCCCTCAGATTACATATAGAGTTACTTTATGATGCAGCAATTCTACTCCTAGTTACATACCCAGCAGAAATGAAATTATTAATATATGTCCACATAAAAACTTGGTACATGAATGTATATTACAGCACTGTTCCTAACAGACAAAACGTGGAAACCATTAAATATCAAGTGATGAACGGAAAAGAAACGTGTTATATCCATAGAATGAATATTATTCCACAATAAAAAGAAATGAAGTACTGATATGTACTGTAACATGGATGAACCCTGAAAATATTATGCTAAGTGAGAGGAATCAGACACAAAAACCACATATTATATGGTGCTATTTATATGAAATATTCAGCATAGGCAAATCTATAGAGACAGAAAGTAGAATAGTGGTTGCCTAGGGCTGGAGATGTTAGGGATGAGGGGATTGGGATTGACTGCTAATGAGTCCCAAGTTTCTTTATTAGGTTGTTAAAAATGTTCTAAAATGTACTGTGGTGGTGGCTATGAGAGTAGCAGAAGGCAGCCAAATATCTAGGCAGATAGGTGTGGGTCCATGGTGAAACCCCACCCCTAAGCCAAAGACAGTTTAAAGCCTGAAAACCAAGCTACAAGTTAAATCCTCAGACTGACTTGAGAATTTGTTTCCCTGTTTGGCATGCTTTCTCTGATTGATCCTCACCCTTCACCTATTTTACACATACCTACCCTTTCCTAATTGGTCTTCTACACTCTCATGCCCACGTCTGAGTGGTGTCTTTGTTTTAACCTTTTTTGCATACTCACAAACCAATCAGCATGCACTTCCCATTCTGAGTCCATAAAAGACCCCAGACCCAACCACATGGGGCGGCAGGTTGGGGGGCCTTCCCACCTTCGGGTAGGGGAACCACCCCCTTCCCCACATACCCTCTCCACTGAGAGTTTTCATTTTGCTTAATAAATTCTACTACACTCACTCTCTGGTGTCCGCGTGCCTAATTCTTCCTGGTCATTTGACAAGAACTCGGACCTAGCTGAGCTGAGGAACACAAAGAGTCTATCAGTTACATAACTGTAAATATACTAAAAACCATTAAATTATACATTTTAAAGGAAATGTATAATGGTATATGAATTATATCTCAAAGCTGTTACTTTTTAATAAAGGAACAATAAAAAGAATGTATATACAGTCCCAACATCTAATTTTTTAAAAACCTAAAATTTCTGTCATATCCTCCATATGCTTTGTTTTGTTCTATTGAAACATAGGAGTTATGCATATATTCTGAACATTAATCCTTTGTTGGTTAAAAGTATTGCAAATTTCTTTCAATTTGATGCTTTTTTTTTTTTTTTTTTTTACATAATTTAAGGTATCTTTGGACGAAGAGAAGGCCTTAAGTTTTTAAATCTAATTTAAAATTAGATTTTTACAATCTAATGTATCAGCCTTTTCATTTTGACATTATGCTACACGTGATTACTTAAGAAATTTTCCCCTACCCTGTAAAATATTCTTAAACATTTACTCTCTAAATATTTTAAAGTTTTGTTTTTCACGTCTAAATCCTAAATCTGCCTGGAATTGAATTTCATATATGACGTGAAGTAGAGATCCAATTATAAATTTTCTATATAAATAATCAATGTACCAGGTGACTTATAAAAAGAATTATTTGCTGCCGGGCGCGGTGGCTCACGCCTGTAATCCCAACATTTTTGGAGACGGAGGCGGGCGGATCACCAGGTCAGGAGATCGAGACCATCCTGGCTAACACGGTGAAACCCCGTCTCTGCTAAAAATACGAAAAATTGGCCGGGCACGGTGGCGGGCGCCTGTAGTCCCAGCTACTCGGGAGGCTGAGGCAGGAGAATGGCGTGAACCCGGGAGGCGGAGTTTGCAGTGAGCCGAGATGGCGCCACTGTACTCCAGCCTGGGAGATGAGCAAGACTCCATCTCAAAAAAAAAAAAAAAAAAAAAAAAAGAATTATTATTTGCTCACTAACATTCAATGCTACCTTCCCAAAATATCTAATTTCCCTAAATTAACATGTCAATTTCTGAACTTTCTGTTCTATTCCCATTGATCTATAAAATCATTGATTCTTAATTATAGCAGCATTATTATAAGCCCCTTGATTTTGTTTCTTAAAGCATACGTTGGCTATTCTTGGCCCTCTGTTCTTCCATGTATATATTAGAATCAGCTTGTCTAATCTCATAAAAATTAATGTTTGGGATTTTTATTAAATTGCATTAGACTATATATCAATTTGGAAAGAATTTGGACCTTCATGCCATTGTGTCTTCCTACTTACAAATATGATCTGTCTCTCTTCTTTAACATTGTTGAATACAGTTTTCTAGATTTTCTTCTTTGAGGTCTTGCACATCTTTATTTGATTTACTACTAGGGCCTTAATATATTTTATTGCTCTTGTACATAATATCTTTTAAAATATATTTTCTAATCTTTCATCCTGTTTATAGATTTGCAGTTGAGATTTATATTTTGTATATCCAATACTGTCACTAAGTTTTCATATTAATTCAAATAGTTTTCCTGTATGTTGTAGAGGACTTTCTGTGAAGTTAATTTTATCAACTTATAAGTAATGACAAAAAAAGTCTTCCTCTCATATTCCAATATATTTTTATTTTCTTGTCTTCCTGAGCATTCTGAGACCTCCAATATAATACTAAAAAAGGAAAAAGAGAAAGACTGGGAGAGCAAGGAAAAGAGAGAAAAAAGCAAAAAATAAAAATATATACATGTCTGTCATGTTTTCATTTTAAAGGGAGTGTTTCTACTATTTAATCTTCAAGCATATTTGCTGTAGGCTTTTAGTAAAAATGGCTTTTCAGGTTAAAATCTTTTCCTTCTACTCTGAACTTTCTGATAATTTTTATCATTAATGGATAGAGAAGTTTTTCTCCAGCTACGACAATATTTGTATTTTTTTCTTTAGTATCTTCTATTTTTAATGTGACATGTTACTTTAATGTTAAATCACCTTTCCATTTCTGTCATGTTTTATATTTTTATGGGAATTCAAACAATAAACCTGTGCCCATGTGCATTAGAAATTTTTTTGATGTTGTGTAGCAGTCTCAAGTAACCTAGTAGAAAACTGAATCAAAGCCCATAATAAACTATAGCAATAGGTTAACTTTTAAGGAACACCAACTTTTAATACTGTTAAAAATTCACTTAAGAAGCAATCATAAGACAATTTTACTTTACCACGAAAAAAGTAAATTTATAAACATTTTGGTCAAACATTGTTTGTTTGTGGCCTGGAGAGTGAGGCCAGGAGAATCACTGCTCTGGTCACAGTCTACACTCTACCAGTCCTATCTATTTACCCTCTCCTCTCCTTAATAAAGCAAAACCTCTGCTTCTCAAATTTTGATTTAGTTTATTCTATATTTCCAGACATTTTCTTTTTGGAAAACTATTTTTTCTTCCTTCAAATTACTACTTAAAATTTTTCATAAGTTTGTCTTCTCTGAATATCTCTCTCTGATTCCATTATCCTACTCTTTTTATGAAACTATTCTTATTCTTCAACTATTATTTCTAGTCATTGGTAATGTATTACATTTTGATAATTATTATGTAAAATACAGGAATAACATGATGTCTGACACACAAATTGCATTCGATACATACTAATTATCTAGTTAAATTCTTTTCCCCATTAAATGCAAGCTAGTCACATGTTATGTACAGCATTCACACTTCCCTACACAAAACTATTTTGTTTTGTATGTAATTAACATTCTGTAATATGTCCAAAAGCTATTATTCCTCTCCCCCCAACCACTATGAATATACCAAACATTCTTCTCTTACAGTACTCTGCTTTGCAGCATACTTTTTCCTATTCATTGTTGCAATTTCTACCAGTAAATTGGCCTCTTTATTATACTTGATCAGAGTATAAGACATTGGACAGCATATTGGACTACAAGCATCTTGTAATTACAGCCAAGACTTAGATCTGATAACGAATTATTGTTTGTGCCCAATAAATTTACATTTCAGGTTGCCAGTGAATGGGGAATTTGCTGCCAAGTGTTTTTGGAGCAATGTTTTGAATCTTCTACCAGATACAGACATAATAAAATTAGCATTTGAAAATATTAGATATGGACATATTTCTACAGAAAGTAAAGTCAAGGCTAATAAAACAAAAAGAAATGAGTATTGCCAATTAAAGCCTTTAATAAAATAAAAACTCTAAATGTGACAGCGGATAGTTAAATAATGTGAACTACTATCCGAAATAAGAGACCTCATAACCTGATTTTCAAACTCTGAGTAAAACCACAGGGCATATGATGTCTTTAGGCCATTTCCTGTGCATATATTCTAATATGGTTTGGATTTGTGTCCCCACCAGTATTTCATGTCAAATCATAATCCCCAGTGTTGGAGGAGGGACCTGGTGGGAGGTGACTGGATCATGGGGGCTGATTTCCCCCTTGCTGTTCTCATGACAGTGAGTTCTCATGAGATCTGGTTGTTTAAAAGTGTGTAGCACCTCCCTCTTCTCTCTCTTCCTCCTGCTCTTGTCATGGAAGACGTGCCTGCTTCCCCCTCACTTCCCACCATGATTAAAAGTTTCCTGAGGCCTCCCCAGCCACACTACCCATACAGCCTATGAAACCATGAGCCAATTAAACCTCTTTTCTTTATAAATTACCCGGTCTCCAGTATTTCTTTACAGCTGTGTAAGAATGGACTAGTATACATTCAAAGAGAAATAATAAAGTTGAGGAAAAAAGAGTAGCATACTAGCATGCAGAGCAGAAAAACTAGTAATTTTTAAATAAAGACTACTTGTAATTGTTCACCTAAAGACTGGCTTTCCCACCCTCCCTTATTATCTCCTTTCTTATGTTTTCTGTCATCAGCCAGTAGCCTATCACATACTACATGCCTTTGGGGTGATTTTTATCAAATATGCCACTGACAGGAGTCAGCCTTCTCTACCTACTCTATAATACATCCCTATGAATTATTCTTGTCTACCTCACTACAAACTCGAACTGTATTTTGATGATCTGTGGGCTTCCAATGGCTCTGTTTCAACAGCTTCCAGTGCCGTTAGTGAGATACAGAGGGGATTGGAGGGGGCCAGGAGCCTTCTCCATTCATGGGTGTTTGACCTCAAGCCCATCACCCTCCTGGGCCTCAGTGCCTTCACCTGAAAATTAGGAACTTGTACTAATCAATGCTAGAGTCCCTGAACTGTACCTGCTATAAGCCAATGAGCAGAAATGGTCCAAGAAGAGAGTTTTTTAATATGAAAAAAATTAAATGAAACATCCATATTCTTTCATGCTAAGTAGTTCTCCATGTTAACCTCTACATTTATATTCTTAATTCCCTGGGCCTTCTTAGCCCTGCCAATTTTATTATTATGAAGCCAATTGGCAATTACAGGTATTTCCTGTAGTCACATAATCCCAAACTCTAAGTTTTCTCTAATTATTATTAGAGTACCAAACAACAGGAACACTAAAGTTACTATTTTCTGTATTGGAGATTCTGAAATCAGTTTATAATTTACATACATGTGAAAGGTCTGTGAGTTTCTTCTTATGAAAATACATTTTGGCTCTAAATAGGGTAAAACATCAAATAGCAATGTTTCAGTCCAGGTTTGTAGAGAGATGTATAATTTATTATAGAGATTTGACTGGGTAAAATTATGAGAGCTGGTTGCACAGTAAGGATACTAAAAATTGACCACTCTGGCACTATGGGAGGCAGTAGGTGACCTTGACAAGAGTGATTTCAGTGAAATGGCAAGGATGAAACTATAATTGCAATGAGCTTCAGGAAGTACGCAATGCAAAGAAATGGAGACGTGAATGTAAGTAACAATTTCAAGGAACTTGGCTGTAGAGCAAGAGAATAATGAGACATTTACTGGAGGTGGATGTGGATTAAGGGAGTTTTGTTTTCAAAGAAAGAAAATATTGCATGCTTATGCAAAAGAACATGTAAATAGCAAAAATTGCCACTGCAGGATGAAAAGCCAACTGCAGAATGAGCTCCTTGAAAATATCAGATGATGAGAGGTGGTGCATAAGTTGAGGACTAGTCTTACACAGGAGTAGACAATCAATTGCAGCAAGAGGGAAGGTGGAATATGTGGGTACAGATGAGATCTCTGCACCAACCACTTGTCTACATCACCTAAATACATCCTTCAAGTTTCAGCTCAAATGTGATTTGTTCCAGGAAGTGTTCCCTGCCCCCCTAACTGGGGTCCACTGACCTTATCTGTGCGCCTCTACCATCCTGACATAGGGCATAATACTTCACTTTTAATGATGCAATGACATGGTCCTGTTACACTGGGTAGCTAGTGACACATGAGCAGGGCAGGAGAGGGCCCCCTCAACCCCCCCATACACACACCTGGTGACCATTAGGTGATGATCAAGTGGTTGCTTACTGTCTCTGTAAAATAATAACTAGTTGCAGCCAGCGCCAGGGAAAGGCAGTCTCACAATACATAGGAAAAACCTGAAACTGGTGATCAGCAGCTTCACCCACGATTTCAGGAATTGGATGAGTGGACTCAAGCATGAGCACTAAGAGGCAAAATGGCAGAGCTTCACTGATACACAACCTTCCCCTAGGAATGCTAGACTGGTAAGGGAAGAACACCTCTAGGGAGCATGTGTACAACTCCAGTAAACACACTGAGCCTACGGCCCCTCCCAAATGCTAGTAGGTCACTGCGCATGCAGACAGCACACACTCAAGGGAAAAATTGGGAGAGAAGGGACACAAGACCCCAGAAGTATGCCAACGTATTAAACTCTAAGTCAAGGTCAAACAGCACACTTGGTCTCTCAAGTCACCTGCTTGGCCCTCTTCCAAATGTACTTTCCTTTCTTTCATTCCTGCTCTCTAAAGCTTTTAAATAAACTTTCACTTCTACTATAAAACTTGCTTCTGTCTCTCCTTCTGCCTCATGTCTCCTCCGTCGAATTCTTCTGAGGACGCAAGAGTTGATGTTCCTGTAGACCCTTACAGATCCACTGTCACTAACAGTGTCTTTCCAGGTCCTTCTCACTCACAACTTGGTTATTCTTACAGCTCCTTGTGCCTCGGCCCTAGCACGGGGTTGGTCCGTAGGAGATAACAGATGTTACTAAAGGGAAGAAAATTAAGCAAGACAGAAGATATAAAGCACTTTGGGAGGCCAAGGAGGGCAGATCACAAGGTCAGGAGATCGAGACCATCCTGGCTAACACGGTGAAACCCCGTCTCTACTAAAAATAAAAAATAAAATAAAATAAAAAAAATTAGCCAGGCGTGGTGGCAGGCACCTGTAGTCCCAGCTACTTGGGAGGCTGAGGCAGGAGAATGGCATGAACCCGAGAGGTGGAGCTTGCAGTGAGCCGAGATCGCGCCACTGCACTCCAGCCTGGGTGACAGAGCGAGACTCCATCTCAAAAAAAATAAATAAATAAAGGAAAAAATAAAGGAAAATGTGTCACCATTCACTAAAGACTCCATTCAGATAGAAACCATCCCAGGATTTGTATTCCGAAGATGCAGAAATCATGAAAACTAAATTTGTAAAAACTAAATGGAGGTGAGATATGGTAAAGCCTGCTGAAAGAGAATGTGTCACACTTTGGTATTAAGCTGACTTCAAATTCAATTTCAGAGCACCAGACTTTAAAAAAAGAAATTTAAAAGTATCTCACAAAAATATTACTCAAAAGTAACTGTGGTGCTCAAGCAAACAATTTTAGAACATTTTTCAATACCATGCTTGTTTGGAGAGAATCAAAACCAATGTTATCTTGTCATCTGTTCTCCAGATTTTCTTCCCTAGTCATTCCTCTGCCTTTCCTATCACCTTCATTTATAAACAATCAAACGTGCTGTCACAGACACTAGACTATAACTTCCAGTTCAAAACAAGTAATGAGGAACTCTCTAAAAAAAGAGAGAGAGAAAGTGCATCACCACTGACTGCAGGCAATGTAAAAAAAGGAGGCAATAGAATTGGGCTAGAATGTTCTCTTGGGTACCCTCCCTCAATATAAAATTGTAACCAGCCTACAGATTCTTCCTGGCCACTGAATAGACAAAACCAACTCAGGAGACCACGGCATTGCAATGAAGAAAGAGTTTAATTGACACAAGGCCAGCCACACCATGTGGGAGACAGAGTTGTTACTCAAATCGATCTCCCAGAAAATTCGGAGGCTATGGTTTTTCAATAATAGTTTGGTGGGCCAGGGAGTCCGCTTCTGGGTGGGGCCACAGGACTGGTCAGAGGGAGTGGGGAGGTCCAGGTGAAGCTATTGGTTATCAGAAATACAAACACCTGAAAAAACATCTCAAAAGGCCAATCTTAGTTCCTGCAACAGAGATGTTATCTGCAGCAGTAATTGGGGGAGTTGCAAATCTTGTGACTTCTGGAATCATGGTGGGTAATCCTTTAGGTCAACACCTTAGCAGAATTCAGGTTGCTCATCCTCCTACCTGGTTGTCTTTTATCAGCTGTACCAAGGAGTTTCATTTGGAGGAAGGGTTATTATCATTTAAACTGTAAAATAAATGTCTTCCAAAGTTAGCTTGGCCTAAGCCTAGGAGTGATTAAGGGCAGTTGGAAGGTAAAAAGGCAAGATGGGAGTTAGACAGATCTCCTCACTATCATGGTTTTCTCACTGTTTTAATTTTTGCAAAGGCAGTTTTAGAATTGGCTTTGCAATCTGCAAGAAGACGTGGGTTCTGCAATAATAAGCAATCCTAAATCTCTCTTGCTTCTCCTAAGAGGGATAGTACACTCCAAGCCCAGAAAACCTGCTTCCTCTGAATTCCTCCTGGGGCAGAAACCAGGCCTCTGACTTTGGGCAAAGAATACAGAATTATTCATCTCACTCATGTTTTTTGGAGGCCATCAAGTAGTTAATACCTTCCCTTCCTCCCCCAGCATCCTCACCTGGCTCTTACCTAAAATCCTTCCAGTAAATATTTCTTTCTTACTATTTCAGAAGTCAGAATTTCTCTGTGCCAGTGTTTCCTAAACATGCCCAACTATCTGAGTCACCCGATATGCTCCCTAAAATCCAGATTCTACCAGGACTCTCCCTTGGAGATTATGAATCAATAGGTCTGGGATAGGACCCAGGTTGCTCCATTAAAATGCAAATGCCCCAGAGGAGAGATAATAGCTTAAGCTCTTGTTTTATTCATTTCATTTATACCTCCTGTCTTTTAAAGACTTTGAAGTGGCTAGTCGCAAGGTGGCCTAAAAGTAACTTCACAAGATTCACAGTGTGACAAGAGGCATCCCAAGCTGTCACTGTCCTACTGGGTAACCACGGAAGCATTGTGCACCTCAATACGCCCCCACAGTATGAGCAGGAAGGAAGAACTCCCGGCCAGAAATCAAGCAACAGTGGAATCCACTCTCCGGCTCTTCATCATTGGCTGTTTGTGAACTTTGTAGCTTATTTAAGATTCTGGGCTAATATATTTTTTTAACTATAAAGTGTTGAATTTGATGATCTTGGAGGGTGACTGCCTACCTTATATGTAGAACAGGTGCATTCATCCTGACCTCTCTCACGAGGCTTCTAGGAAAAAAACTGCTAAATCTGATAGGTAACTATTCCCTTAGGGACCCTTCTCTGAGCAAATGCAAGAATGAAACTTTGCATTTTGTCATTTATTACAGATTTAATTTTCTTCCCCAAAAAGACATGTTAAAGTTCTAAACCCCAGTATCACAGGATGTGACCTTATTTAGAAATAGGGTCATTGAAAATGTAATCAAGTTAAGATGAGGTCATATTGAATTAGGGTGAACCCAAGTCCAATATTGGGTGTCCTTCTAAGAAGAGGAAAATTTGGACACAGAGACTCCAGGAAGATGACCACATGAAGATGGAGGCAGAAATTGGGGTGAGGCATCTATAAGCCAAGGAACATCAACTATAGCCTGCAACCATCAGAATTTAGAAAGAGGCAATGGAGGAATTTCCCTAGAGCCTTCAGATAGAGCATGGCCATACCAACACCTTGATTTCAGACTTCTAACCTCTAGAACTGGGGGAGAATGAATTTATGTTGTTTTAAGCCACTCAGCTTGTGATACGTTTATAGCCGCCCTAGGAAACACCAACTACCTAATAAAATATAAGCATAGAATTGTGATGCTTAGAACTATACTTTACTTAAAGCTAACACTCATCTGTTTAGCGGTCCCTCCTCTTTAAAAAAAAAAAAGAAAAGGAAAACAGAAAAAAAAGTATCAAGAAAGCAACATGTCCTGCCCCTGCCTTCCATTATCACGACTTCCTCTCACTGTGACATTGAAATAAAATGTTAACACACCTCTCCAGCAGTTTACAAACGGTAGAAAAGAGAATGCATGTGGAAGTCAAAATATTCAGCATGCTAACTGACTGCAAAAATAGCTTTATATAATTTATTAGACTGAAACGAGACTGGGTCTTGCATATGTGGCTACCAGACAAAATATCTAATGCCGTAGGACACAAAAAGAAATACTCTGGAGTTTGCTTTCATTTTACCCATTATGATTCAGAATTTGTTGTACAGATGATTCTGTTTGTCATCCAAATGGACTTATTATGGAGGATTTCTGAAGAGTCTTCTGTCACACTCACACACCTAAAACCAAGGAACAAAGAATGCTTCCAAGCAGTCAGCCTTGTGTGTAACCAGTCTTATTTCAGTCATTGTGGAAGCAACTAAAATATCACAAATAGACCAGGGAAGTAGAGAAAATACAGTCCATGCTGGACTTTCTATATATCATTGTTTTCTCTCTCTGAGTGTTGACTGCTAGTCACCAAATTTTCCAAAGACAGAGAGAAGTGAACGATTGCCTCTGCTTCTTGCACTACTGCACGACTCACTTGCTGAGAAATAAATGTTCCTGTATATCTGGCCTTTCAAATAATATTTAGGGAGCGTCCTTTGTAAGACTTTCCTCCAGGAAACAAATAAACATTGGCAGGTGAGATAAAAGAGGTATGGAGGAAGGCAGCATGATCATAAGGAAGATGCTGGAAAGTGGGCAGGACACTTCATGCCTCTGTCAGTTTTATACGTGATTCCTCAGGAAAGCCCTGATTCTTTTTCTGTTGGTTACTTGATAAGAGGATTGATTTCAATCTGCAAAGAGTTTATGTTAATCAGCTCTTAGGAAATTTTAAATAATAATAAAATATTGTGCTAATAAAAATCCACACTAATAAGCCAGAAGTCCAGTGTCCCCAGCTCATGGAGAAATTGTACTGGTGAATTTACCCAGGGACACAAAGTAATACTTGATTTGACTTTTATCTCTGACTTCAGATTTGGCAGACTAGTCCTGTTAGTTAGGATTCAGATCTAACAAAAATCATCACATCAGTGCAAGTCATAATTAGGCAATTACAGCTTCTAATGGCATGATTGTTCATATTTATACTGATAGCACAATTAGACCTAATTACATTAGGGGTTCAAAGATACTAAAGACTTCTATTTTTTGTTTCAAAGTCCTCATCACCCACAAGTCATTCTAAGGTCATTTACGTTGTTTTTAACCTGTAAGATAAAATATGTCTGGAGTCTTCTCCATATTTCTTAATATACAGAATGAGTCAAAATAAAAAACCTGCACAAACATAAAGCCTTTGTCCTGGGTTCCCACCACGACTTGACAGAGACACACACACGTAGTCCAGGGCCATCCCATTAATGACCTTTGCCATTTGATTTTTCCTGCTAACCTATCCCTTTAATACAGACATGTTATTTTTACTACAAAACACTGGAATCTTTAAGTGTAAAAGAAACACTAGGCATAGAGTAACTCAGTTCTGTATTCATTAACATAATATTCAACAGTCTGAATCTTCCTTAGTAGGCTGCTTCTTCTTAGGGTGTCTTATGGCACCTTTTTCTTTCTTGCTAGTTCACCTCCCTCCCTTAGGCCAACCCTAAGCTGAATTCTCCATCTTATCCTCTGGGCTTCAGAAAAATAAAAATCTTATGTGTAAGAAACACATGCCCACCAAGCAAATTAAGGATGAAACTCTTGCTTCAAAGATATTTGAGACTTAACTCCAGCATTTCTCTATCTTGCCTTTTCTGTCCATTTGTACCCTCCTTCTGCCCTGGACACACAAGTTTGATCATCATATTATTCAAAAAATTATTTTATAGACCGGAATTTACCACACTCTGTCTTCAAAGAACCACATGTTCACATGTCAAGGGAATTCTCATGTAACTTGTACCTGTCATGTGTTATATTATTTTTAATCAGACAGTAGATAAGAACATGGGCTCTGTAGCCAGACTGATCTGGGTTCAAGTCTCAGTTCTGTCAGTTACTATCTGTGTGATATCTGGTACCTTACTTAACTAGTCTGTTCCTTGGTTTCCTCATATATAAAGCAAGGATAAATTTATGTGTCTCTCTTATAAGCCTGTTACAGAGATTCACTGGGATCATGTGTGTAAAGCAGCCAGTACAGTGCCTGATATACAATAAGGCTAATGAATGTTAACAATGATTATTATCATAAATGAAGCTCTCAAGTGTGCTCATCAGTATCACCATACTTATCATCTCTTCTCATCAATATCATTGTTATCATCACCTTCATTATCAAATATTACATTTGAAATCTATTGTAGAAATTGAATAGAAGACCCACCCTTCAAAATAAGGAAATGGGGCTTATGATGCTGATGTTGTGTCTTCTTCAAGAGTTATCTCTATCTTTTCCTTTGTTTCTGTGTAGTTTTGATACATCGAAAAGTCATGCCTTTATTATAAGTACCCATTCCTCTCTGCTCCCTCACAAATTATTTGTAATGAATAATTACATTTAAAACCAACATTATGAAAACCAACATTATGGGATGAAACTAGAAATGGATGCTCTCACTGGCTAGATATTTCTGGGAATTTCTGCTGGATAGGGAGGGCAGGATGAGATTGAAGAAAGGGCCTGTGTACACCTTCCCTATTGTGAAACAGAGCAGCTTATCACAGAAGTCTATGAGGGGGAGAGTCTATTAGGCCCCAGATGAATTTAGAAGAGTTGAGAATGGCCTTGGGAACAGGTTATTGGACACTGGGGAGACAGCCATGTGGTGTCCTTTGAATTTTTCTGGAGTTAGATTCCACTGGCGATCTGAAAGACTCAGTGATACCTTCTTGAAATTGGCAGCCCCAAAGCAGGCAGAAATTTAAAAATTAGAAACTCTGCCTGAGATTTCCCTCTGGAATTGGAGTCAAGATAAGCAGAGGAGGACATGGAGTAGAAATATATGAGGCAGTATAGAGAGGAGAATGAATTTCCTGAGTAATTCATCTACAAGTGTGCGGTACTGTTAAAACTTTATGTAATGACTGTATAGGGCATTCCAACCTTCTGAATTTCCACTTCTCACCTCATTCAAGACTCTGGGGACTTTGAAGCTAAGGGTACTTCTAAAAATGAGTGAGAAGTACACATACAAACATTAGCCTACCTCAATTCCTACTTGATTAATATCAGTATTGAGCCTCCTTCTCTTAAAAAGAGCAAATCCAAAGTATATGAGAAAATAGTGGTGTCCAAAATAAGTGAGTCATTGTTAAAAAAAAAAAGAGGATGGAATATCTCCTTTTAAAATAAGGTTACTCCAAAAATCAGAAGAAATTTTTAGAAAATATTAGATTCTCTTCTAAAAGTGTTCAAGAAGTCATGGCATCTCTGTAGCTGGGAAATACAAAGGTAGACTTAAATCAGAAAGATATGAGTGAGGTCAACAAACCTAACGCCAAACTAACAACTGGATGATGACAGTAAGAAAGATATGCAGGAAATGAGTGATGGAGAAGATAAACTCAACAAATTCTCCCAGAATTAGCAGAAGATAAAGACATGAACAAAAAGTGGTAGAAGATAAGATACATAAAGAATAATTCTAGAAGGTGTTATCTCCCATAAGAGTATGCATCAGAAAACAAAATGATATAATCAATAATTAGAGAAATAACAAAAAAATTGTTCCCAATCTGAAATTTATACTAGAATAAAATTTTGAACATGTTTTCTGAGGCTTAGGAAAAACTTCATGAAAAGAAACTAGACAACCAGACTTACACAAGCTTAATCAGGTAGAAATATCAAATTTCAGAGATGAAGGAATCCCACAAGTACTCTGAAAAACATTTATTCTTCACAAAGGAATAAAAATCAGCAGGAAAAATATTAGATTTTTCATAAAAGATTAATAATCAGCCTGGCCATGCATTTGTTTTCCTTAATACAAAACACTAGAAGACACAGGAGTAACATTTCTAGAATTCTGCTGAAAAGAATATGCTATCCAAAAATTCTATACCTTCTTAGACATGGACATGCTAGAACTCAAAATTGAATTCTCACACTATGTGTCATTCTTAAATGAGCTTCTTGAAGATATTTTCCTCAACAGTAAAAGAATAAGACAGGCACCATGGCTCATGTCTATAATCCCAGCACTTTGGGAGGCCAAGGCAAGAGGATCACTTTAGCCTAGGATTTTGAGATCAACTTGGGCAACATGGTGAAAGCATGTCTGTACAAAAAAATAGAAAATCTTAGCTGTGCATGGTGGTGTATACTATAGTAACGGCTACTAAGGAGGCTAGGGTAGGAGGGTAGCTTGAGCCCAGGAGTTTAAAGCTGCAGTGAGCTATGATTGTGTCATCGTACACCAGTCTGGGTGACAGAGACCCCATCTCTACAAAAAATAAACAAAATTAGCCACACTCAGTGGTGCATACCTGTAGTCCTAGCTACTCAGGAGGCTGAGGCAGGAGGATCACCTGATCCCAGAAGTTCGAGGCTACAGTGAGCTATGATCACATCATTGCACTCCAGCCTGAATGACAGAGCAAGATTTGTCTCTAAATAAATAGTAAATATTTACAACTGAGATCACTGAAATGGCATTTTGAATCAGTAGAGAGAGTTACAATCCAAAACAGTGTCTGGGTAGCATTCTCCAACCCATTCTTTCCAACCAACCATTAAATACTCACAAAGGCACACCCAAGAGAAAAAAGAAATGAAGCTCTCAAAAACTCTGAAATCTAACACTGACGGATAATTCAAAGCCAAAATGCAGGATAAATAGAAATTAATAATAAGACAGTAGAAGTTAAATTGAGGAAAATCCTACTTAGAATTCTATTCCTGACTTCACACAGCATCATTACATGAAATAGAAACAGATGCAAAAAAATTTAAATGCGTCCCCATACTCAAGGATCCAACACCTGTGCTAGCCAGAAAACAGGTTAATTATTTCTCTCCACATCTTAGATATTCCTGTGTTAGGCAAAAGGTGTAGTTTTTCATACAAACCATTGCATGATTTTTTCCCACTATCTTTCCACATAGAAGGTTCTATGAAGTCTGGAGAACTAATGGGCAGAAAATAGAGAATAGAGCTTTCAGAGAGGTGTACTTTCCATTAAGAAGACAGCAATATATGCAGAGGGAGAAAACAGCATCCTAACAACCACACATACTTCTCAAGAAGTAGAGGTTTTCCAGCACTCGGAAGAAGATAAAACTGCAGTGGAACAAAAGAGCACTAGGAAGAGATTTGCTTACAAATGAGAATTAAACTGGGAACTACACAAACCAACTAGCCTTTCAATTATGGATTTAAAGTACAAATTCCAAGATCACATCAATAGACAGAATGTGACCAAGGGCCACACACACACACACATTCTAATGAAAAATAAGTATAAAGAATCTTTGTTTGTCAAAAATGTATTTTGCCAATCTTTGATTGGAAAAATATAAAATTATAACAAATAAGAAACATAATGGGGTAAGTTAAATAGAGTCACTTCCAAAAAGTAGATCTTTAAAAGTTTTCAGAAGGGAATTTTAGGAAACAATATGTATTCTCTAAAGAAAACAGAATTATGAGTTTTTTTAATGAATAAGGCGATAATGGAACAAGATTTTTATAAGCAATAAGAAAGATTAGTTGAGATATGAAAAAATACAAAAACAAGGAACCCAAGAAAACTAAACATGAGAGAAATAATTTCTTAACTTAATGTAAATTAATCGATATGGAGGGTAATGAAAAAATAGATGGAGAAGAAATTCAAATCAAAACTGTGAAAGTCAACTTCAAGAAGATACGTCAGCATAGAAAAAAGGTATAAACAGATTAAAATAATTGGAGAAAATATGGACAATATACAAGATGAAGAAAAAGGAGACATCATATGGATAATAGTTGTTTCTGAAGAAGCCAGCAAAAAAGAAGAAATATAATAATAAGTGAATCATTAGAAGAAAATCTAAATTTACAGAAATCCAGTATATATAAATCAAAAAAGATTGCTATCCCAAGAAAAATCAATAAGAAGAAATGTTATACCTAATGACAATATCATAACATTTTTGAATTTTTGAATAGTAATAACAATGATAGTGATAGAATTTTTTTTTTTTTTTTTTTTTTTTTTTTTTTTTTTTTTTGAGACAGAGTCTTGCACTGTCACCCAGGCTGGAGTGCAGTGGTGCAATCTCAGCTCACCGTGAACTCCACCTCTCGGGTTCATGCCATTCTCCTGCCTCAGCCTCCCAAGTAGCTGGGACAACAGGCGCCCACCACCACGCCTGGCTAATTTTTTCTATTTTTAGTAGAGATGGGGTTTTAACATGTTAGCCAGGATGGTCTCAATCTCCTGACCTTGTGATCCACCCACCTCAGTCTTCCAAAGTGCTGGTATTACAGGTGTGAGCCACAGCATCCAGCCAGAATTCTTTATTTAGCTACCTCTACCCATCACTTTGGGAAGCAGAAACGGGAGGATTACTTGAGGCCTGGAGTTTAAGACCAGCCTGGGAAACATAGTGAGACCCTACCTCTACAAAAGCAAAATTAATTAGCTGGATGTACTCATGAGGCTGAGGCAGGAGGGACACTTGAGTCTGGGAGTTCAAGGTTACAGTGAGCTACAATCACGCCACTGTACTCCAGCCTGGGCAACACAGCAAGACTCTGTCTCTAAAACAATAAAAACAAAACACAAAACCCCATAACTAAATGGAGCAAAATTCAAGCTATTATTCAAGTTCAAAGTAAAAAAAAAAAAAAATGTCAGCTGTGCAACAGCTCAGAAAACATACTTCTCTTTTAAGAAATTACTCAAAGACATACTCCAACTGACTAAAAGAATAGAATTAACAGAGTCCTTTAAGATCAGTTAAAAACACATATTAAACCTAAGAAAAATGTTAATGTCTGGAAATAAAATTGAATGCAAAGCAAAATATGTCCCCAAAGAGAAGATATATAATATAAAAATAATATTGTTAGTAAAATTGTCAGTATCTAAATTACAAAAGAGTATCAGTGTAACAGACAGAATTCAGAGAAGAGAGTGAATGTTGTGGAACTGGAGAAATAAAAATAAAAGTATCCTAAACTTCTTATGTCAAGGGGAAACACCCCCAAAAGAACGCTTGGAGCATCATGTTAAACATAGTTGAAAAAACGTTTGAGTACCCACGGAATGGAAACGAAATATGTTTCCCAAACAAGTTTAGCAATATAACAGCAAGGAAGCCAGATAGGAAATAAAGAAACTTTAAGGAAGCATTTATTTAATATATACATTTATTTTATAAATAATAAATAATAATATTCTTTAATATAAATGCTTCAAAACAGAAGCATTTATTTAATATACATTTAAAAACAGAACACTAACTATAGCAAATATAAAAAATTTATGTCTATCCCAAACCTCAGAATGTGACCTTATTTGGCAATAGGGTCTTTGTAGACATGATTAGCTAAGATAAATTCATATTAAATTATCAGCTATAAGCGGGGTGCAGTGGTGCATGCCTACAGCCCCAGCTTTTCAGGAGGCTGAGGCAGGAGGATAACTTGAGTGCAGGAGTGCTTGAGTCCAGCCTGATCAAGACTCTTATCTCTAGTGTGTGTGTGTGTGTGTGTGTGTGTGTGTGTGTGTGTAAACTACAACTATATATATTTCTAATATAAATATATGTATTACATATATATATTTAAGCTACAACTTTGATGTTAGAAAAATGGGCACTATATATATTTCCCAGTAAAGAAGCATATGCCCTCTTATTTGATTACAAAATTGAGGGAATGGGGAGTCAAGTCTTTTTTTTATTATTTTAAGCTCTGGGATACATGTGCAGAATGTGCAGGTTTGTTACATAGGTATACATGTGCCGTGATAGTGCACCTATCAACCTGTCATCTAGGTTTTAAGCCCTGCCTGCAATAGGTATTTGTCGTAATCCCCTCCTTCCCCTTTGCCTCCACCCAACAGGCCCCCGTGTGTGATGTTCCCCTCCTTGTGTCCATGTGTTCTCATTGTTCATCTCCCACTTACGAATGAGAACATGCAGTGTCTGGTTTTCTGTTCCTGTGTTAGTTTGCTGAGAATGATGGTTTCCAGCTTTATCTATGCCTCTGCAAAGGATATGAACTAATTCTTTTTTATGGTTGCATAGTATTCCATGGTATATATGTACCACATTTTCTTTAATCAGTCTATTATTGATGGGCATTTGGGTTGGTTCCAAGTCTTTGTTATTGTGAATAGTGCTGCAATAAACATACATGTGCATGTGTCTTTATAGAATTTATGATCCTTTGGGTATATACCCAGTAATGGGATTGCTGGGTCAAATGGTATTTCTGGTTCTAGATCCCTGAGGAATCACCACAATGGTTGAACTAATTTTCACTGTCACCAATAGTGTAAAAGTGTTCCTATTTCTTGGGGAGTCAAGTCTTAAATATACAATAGAAGCAACTAAAACATGCTGAATCAAAATGATGCTTGAAAAAAAGAAGAATGGACCTAGGTTTTTCAGTGAAAGAAAAAAAAATAAAACTGGTCAAATATTAACATCAGGTCAATAAATACCATATGAAACACAACCAATTATAATAATAGCATACAAAATAATTCTAATAATGATACAACTACCGTAAGTCTTGGCATTCCTTGGCTTGTCGATGTGTCATTTCAATCTCTTCCGCCATCTTCACGTGGTGTTCCTAACTATATGGGCCTCTGTGTCTCTCTCTGTTTTCACTGGCCTATTAAAAAGACATCAGTCATTGGATTTAGGACCCATCCTAATCCATTATAACCTCATCTTAACTACAGTCATGCTTCACTTAACGACAGGGATACATTCTGAGAAATGTGACTCAGGCGATTTCTTCATTGGGTGAACATCATGGAGTGAACTTACACAAACCTAGAGAATGTAGCCTTCTGCAAATGTAGGCTATATGGTAGAGCCTATTGCTCCTAGGCTACAAACTGGTACAGCATGTTACTGTGCTGAATACTGTAGTCAATTACAACAAAACGGGAAGTATTTGTGAATCTAAACATAACTAAACATAGAAAAAGTACAGTAAAAATACAGAGTAAAAGATAAAAAATAGTACACTTGTATAGTCCACTTACCATGAATGGAGCTTACAAGACTGGAAGTTGCTCTGGGTGAGTCAGTGAGAGAGTAGTGAGTGTATGTAAAGCCTAGGACTTGACTGTACACTACTGTAGACTTTATAAACACTATGCCCTTAGGCTAGAACTAGATTTATAGAAAATATTTTTCTTTTTTTTTTGGAGACGGAGTCTTGCTCTGTCGCCCAGGCTGGAGTGCAGTTGCTGGATCTCAGCTCACTGCAACCTCCGCCTCCCGGGGTCACGCCATTCTCCTGCCTCAGCCTCCCGAGTAGCTGGGACCACAGGCGCCGGCCACCTCGCCCGGCTAATTTTTTGTATTTTTAGTAGAGACGGGGTTTCACCATGTTAGCCAGGATGGTCTCAATCTCCTGACCTCGTGATCCGCCCGTCTCGGCCTCCCAAAGTGCTGGGATTACAGGCTTGAGCCACCGTGCCCGGCCTATTTTTCTATCTTAAATAACAAATTAAACTTAGTTTATTGTAACTTTTCAACTTTATAAATTTTTAAATTTTCTAAACTTTTTGACTCTTGCAATAACACATAAACACACCATACAGCTGTACAAAAATATTTTCTTCTTTCTTTATAGCCTTATTCTATAAACTCTTTTCTGTTAAGATTTTTTTTTCTTTACATTTTAAATGTTTTTGTTAAAAACGAAGACATAAACACACACATTAGCCTAACCCCTACAGGGTCAGGATCACCAATAGCACTGCCTTCCGCCTCCATTTCTTGTCCCACTGGATGGTCTCCAGGGGATAAAATACACATGGTACCGTCATCTCCTGTGATAACAATGCCTTCTTCCGGGTACTCCTGAAAGATCTGCCTGAGGCTCTTCCTGAGGAGGTGTCACTTTTTTCAGGAATATATTCATCATGGTTTCTTAGTTTGTTTCTTTTTTCGTCATAGATTATCTGCCTGGAGATTTCTCTCTATTAACGAAAACCTTTTGATGTTGAAGTCCGTATTTTCAAACTTTTTAAGAAGCTTATTGAAGTCTGCAAAACTTCTGCTAAACCCTTCATGGTGAATTTTCTTGGGAGCTCTTCTTTTTCTTCTCCTGCAATTTCCTTTTCTCTTGTCTCTTCTTCAGCTATGCTTTCCTGTTCCATTGTAATCTTAGGGGACCACCGTCATATATGCAGTTGTCATTGACCAAAATGTCATTATGAGGTTCATGATGATGTGTAAGAGGACTTTGCTCTGAAGAGACACAAGAACCCACTCTGTGCACCACAATACCCAAATGTTCACATCATTAACCCATTCCGCAGAATAGGAATCTTTAAGATGAAAACACACAATACTGCACCTAATCTTTACTTGGCTGATAATCAAGGTGGGGAGAGAAGCCAAGACTCCAATCACCTGTCTTGCAACAATTTTAAAACAGTGTCCCATTGCATATTAAACATCTCTATTATACTGAAGTCCAGGAAACTAATTACAATCACTCTGGCTTTTGTGACTCATAAACTTAATGCTCTTTCAGCATCATTTTGACTGAGCAGATTTTCTAACCACAGTTTAATAGCAAACGGCATTTAAATAACAATCTCAAACGTCTTTCCAATATCTCCAATTAAAGTAAAATAAATTGGCTCTTAAAATTAGAGGCTTTGTTTTTACAGCCTGTGAGATATCTCACTAGTTTCTGATATCTTAACTACGAAGGAAAATTACAATGACTAATACTCCATATTCATCTTGCTCTTAGCTTATTAAAATATTTCTACTACAACTGAAGCAACCTGCCTGGTCACATATTTTAACTTAGATTATCCTCTCGTGGTTTGGCTTGGCTTTTATTCATGTTTTTAATTAGTAATTTTAGCTCTTATTAGGTTTATGGGTAAAGCTATGAGATTTGGTTTTTTAAATCTCTGCGGTGATCAAGATTTTCACGTTACCATCACTAGTTGATATTTATTCAATTCTAGGCTCTGTTACAACAAGAGACAAGTCTCCCCCATATCTTTATATTCTAACAATAAAATAATCAGATCATTTTATAGTATCTCTGTGACTTTTTGGTGCTTGTAATTTATTAAGTGAACATAGTCCCTTATCCAAAATCAACTCTTTAGCAAAGACATCTCATTGATAAACCAGCAGGCTTGAGCTTTGATCCAGGGGACCCTATTTGATTATGCCTATACTTATTCCAGGTTTACCTCAGTCAATCTTTGCTTTTTCTTTTTTTTTTTGAGACGGAGTCTGGCTCTGTCTCCCGGGCTGGAGTGCAGTGGCCAGATCTCAGCTCACTGCAAGCTCCGCCTCCCAGGTTTACGCCATTCTCCTGCCTCAGCCTCCGGAGTAGCTGGGACTACAGGCGCCCGCCACCTCGCCCGGCTAGTTTTTTGTATTTTTTAGTAGAGACGGGGTTTCACCGGGTTAGCCAGGATGGTCTCGATCTCCTGACCTCGTGATCCGCCCGTCTCAGCCTCCCAAAGTGCTGGGATTACAGGCTTGAGCCACCGCGCCCGGCCTGTTTTTTCTTTAAAACAATATAAATGGAGTTATTTCCTAAAGCTTTGAAAACAAAATAATTAGTTAGCACAAACCAAAGCAGCAACCTGCCAGTTTATTTGAACATACTGATTTTATACACACACACAAGAGGCACATGTCTCCTGCTAATCTCTCTTCTGAGGAAGGTTAATATCTTTGCAGCCACATTCCATCAAAGCTGTTTGCTACCTTTAAGCTCTCCAGGAGTACAACCTCTGTGCATGGAGTGACCAGGAATTAGAAGTCATTTGAAAATACAAGAAACTCCCATGCTGAGTTCTCTCTCTGTGTGCATTTTCTGCCACATTCAACCCAGACTGATTTCCCTGCTGCTCCTCTGGCCTGTTCCCTATATGATCAGACGTTAACTTTCTGATTCTCTCTTCTGTTTTTGTTTTTGTTTTTTTCTCTTTCCAGGTTTGTTTTGTTTTGTTTTTGTTTTGAGACGGAGTCTTACTCTGTCCCCAGGCTGGAGTGCAGTGGCGCGATCACGGCTCAGTGCAACCTCTGCCTCCCAGGTTCGAGTGATTGTCCTGCCTCAGCCTCCCAAGTAGCTGGGATTACAGGCACACACCACCACACTCAGCTAATTTTTGTATTTTTAGTAGAGACGGAGTTTCATCATGTTGACCAGGATGGTCTCAATCTCTTGACCTTGTGATCTGCCTGCTCAGCCTCCCAAAGTGCTGGGTTTACAGGTGCTTTTCCCAAGTTTTTACTTAGCTCTTATTCCGTCCTCACTTGTATTGTTTCCTACAGCCTGCTTATAATTCTTGACTGGTTCAACTTCCCAAGTTTCCACCATTTGGATATAGACGTTTACTTATGACCCAGCCATATCCATGTATCTCTTCCTGCTCCAGCACTTCTGAAGGCACGGACACTCTAACAGAAGGCCAGAGCCAGGATCCAGCTCTGCTTCCTTATTCTCTATTTATTTCTTTTGTATCAGCATTTCCTGATTCTTTTTCATCTTTTTAAGTTCCTTAAAGATAGGTTCCCAACATTATACAATTTCTGGCAGTATAATGGGATAGATATACAGATAACTGATAGATGATGGATGGACAAATGATAGATAGATGATAGATATAATAGAGATAGAGTGATAGATGGATTATTGGTAGATGATGGATGGATAAATGATAGGAAGAAGATAGATTATAGATAGATAGATAATTGATAAGATGAGTTTTTCAGTTTTGCCTGCTCAAAATCAATAACTTTGCTTTTCTGTTTCCTTTTTCTCAGGCTCCTCCTTTTCTTTCACTTTATAGGCATCATTCTCAGAATTTCCCAAAATCTCTCTGACTATTAAGCAAGAGAATTCTCACTGAGAGAAGACCACCTTTTCTTCAAATTAAGATTTGTCTGTGATTCTGGAAACTATAGTTTAACCTCTCCACTCTACTCCTGGCAGGTCATAAAAGAAAAATTAAAGTCAACTCTGGAGGCCTACAAGAAATGTTCCTTTAGCACATTTACAAGATTAAGTACATTACAAGGGCTTAAGATTTTGCATAATATCTCTCTTTTAGAAGTAAGCAACTCACAGGCACCTCAGTCTGCACACATGTGCTTCTTTCCATTTTGGAATAGGTATTCTGCTTAGACATCTTATTAATATATGCATAGTATCACAATAGCAAGGATCATGAAAAAAACACCATCACAGCCTGAAGCCAGCCCACTGCGACCTGGATATATTACTAGCACCGTGGTAAACTGCAACAGGCAGGCAGCTAAATCTGGCACATAACGTCTGTGTTACATTTGGGTTCATTCACACAGTTCACTTTTGTTGTATCTGAGCTGCTAATCCAAGACCAACCAGGAGAAGGCAGTACAGGCTAAACAACGAAACCTTTAAATCTTATTTAAAGTGAAAAAGAAAAAGCTCAATGGAGTCAATCAGTCTCTCTCTCTGTCTCTCTCTCTTTCTCTCACTTCCTCTTTAAAAGACAGGATCTTGCTCTGTTCCCCAGGCTGGAGTGCAGTGGCACATCATAGCTCACTGCAGCCTTGAACTCCTGAGCTCAAGTGATCCTTCTGCCTCAGCCTCCTGAGTAGTTGGGACTACAGATGCACACCACCATGCCCAGCTGATATTTATTTATTTTTATTTATTTATTTATTTATTTATTTATTTATTTATTTATTTATTTATTGAGATGGGGTCTTACTTTGTTGCCCAAGCTGGCCTCAAACTCCTGGCCTCAAGTGATCCCAGCTGGAGATTCTTTATGGCAAAAACCTCTACCTTCTCCAACACTGTCATCCATCTATTGCACATTTTCACTCTCTCTCACCTCCATATCTCTCTTTTCTTTCTCCTTCTACCAACTTCACCATTCATTATGTGTATTAAAATCCATACAATACATAAACTAAAGAATCTAAATTTTAAAGTTTCCCAATTCTGCCTTAAATTTCCTGACTTCTTATTTCAACAGTATTACCTAAGGCAAACTTGCATTTTTAAATAGCATTTTCATGAGCTAATGATGCTTTTTATATTACAAGATATACTTGCCGTGAACCTTGAAGACCACTTGCTTTATAGTCCAAACACAAAAAGATTTTATACATTTAAATAGGGCAGTTTCTTGCTGAATATGGAACGTTCTTCTCTAAGGACACTATGAAGTGAAAGCTGCTTGCTAAAAGCCAGAAGGAAGATTCTAATTAGAACCTCAGCCTCTGGCAGGCTGGGAATCCATTACCCCACCTGCTACCCCTTCCAGCTGGCAGAAAAGCATCTCCTCTGTTCTTCAGGACCCCGGAGAGAAAGAACCAAGTTACTATCTGGACATTTAGACAAGTAAAATTTTTCCATTGAACACACTAGTGTGAGCTTCATTAATTATTAAGTCATACTTCCAAACTTTCTTATTTGCATAGTTGGGTTTCCTGGGGAAATCATTACCAGCCTACTCAAAGCAAAAGTGTGACATGACCAGTTTGGGCCTTCATGGCTTCCATCTGCAATCTGCTCTTTAATGCTACCTTTTTCCATTTCCCCAAGGGCACAGGGTCTCCACGCTGACTCCGAATAGCCTCAGAAAATCTCCTTTGTACCTTGCCTTTCTCTGTACTTATCTCTCATTCTTCTCTCAGCTGAAACTTAGTTTTAGTTAAATCTCTCGATATGAACAGTATCAGAGTTTCTGAATCTTTGGACTCACAGTATCATTTGCCTATTTAAAACCACAGTAGAGTTATAAGTAGTTTTTTGATATGCTTCACTGCTAGCTAGCACTTAAACCTTAATTTTCTGTATGATCTCCAAACCTGGTTAATGGGCTGAAGCAAACAGGAGACTTGAGACTTCCTTTTGCCTCCTAAGCTATAAGGCCTAACCTAGGGCAATCCTTCCCTTCTTTCAGGCTCACCCAACTGTCTTAGTTACCTAGGTCTTATCATACCCAGTTTTAGAAAAGTGAGAGCCCAGAAATAAACCCACACATATACAGTCAACCAGTCTTTGACAATAGTAGCAAGAATACACAGTGGAACAAGTATAATTGCTCCAATAAACGGCATTGGGAAAACTAGATATCTGCATGCAAAAAAAAATTGAATCCTTATATAAAATCATATTCATTGTAGATTCTGGAAATGAGCCCTTTGTCAGATGAGTAGATTGCAAAAATTTTCTCCCATTCTGT
>NC_045440.1:29678277-29719020 GCF_002776525.5 Piliocolobus tephrosceles | reverse complement strand
AGTTGATGGGTGCAGCACACCAACATGGCACATGTATACATATGTAACCTGCACGTTATGCACATGTACCCTAGAACTTAAAGTATAATAAAAAAAAAAAGAAACAAACAAACAAAAAAATCATATTCAAAAATTAGCACAAAATAAATTAAAGACATAAACATAAGACCTGAAACCATAAAACTCCCAGAAGAAAACATGGGGAAAAACCTTCCTGATGTTGGACTGGGTTATGTTTTTTATATATATAACCCCAAAAGCACAGGCAACAAAAACAAAAATAAACAAGTGGACTACATCAAACTAAAAGGCTTCTGAACAGCAAAGGAAGCAATTAACAGAGTGAAGAGCCAACTTACTAATGGGAGAAAACATCTCTAAACCATATGCCTGATAAGGAGTTAATATCCAAAATATAAAAGAAACTCATAGAATTAATAGCAAAAATTAAATAACCTGATTAAAAAATGGGCAGAGGATCTGAGCCCTTTCTCAAAAAATAGGAAAAAATGCTCAATGTCACAATTCATCCAGAAAACTTAAATCAAAATCATAATGAGATATCACCTTCCGTCTATTAGGATGCATATTATAAAAAAGACAAGAGAGAAGTCTTGGCTTCATATTTTAAAACCCATAGGCATAACTATTGGTTTACAACTAACTCTTTATGTAAGTAGAATCATATTGTATATATCATTCTATAAACAATATTTCCTGCCAATATTTTTCTTTTATAATTGACAAATGTATGTTGCATATATTTATGGTGTGCAATGAGTTGATATATGTATACATTCTAGAACAATTAAATCACAATAATTACCATATCCATCACCTTACATACTTACATTTTTTTGTGATAAGAACATTTAGAGCAGTAAAACAGTGAATATTCCAATTTACTCTCCCGACAGCAGTTTCAAGTTACCATTGCCCTATATCCTTTCCATATATTATATCAATCTTTGCAGAACTTGTGAATGCAAAATAGTACCTCATAGTAGGTTTGAACCATGCTTCTTAACAGAAAAGAATTTTGACAATCTCAGTACCACAAGAATGTGACATAGGCTGGGCACAGTGGCTCACGCCTGTAATCCCAGCACTTTGGGAGGCCAAGGCAGGCATATAATGAGGTCAAGAGATCAAGACCAGCATGACCAACATAGTGAAACCCCATCTGTAATAAAAATAATAAAAATACAATAATTAGCCAGGCATGGTGGCACCTGTAGTCCCAGCTACTCAGTAGGTTGAGGCAGGAGAATTGCTTGAACCCAGGAGGCGGAGGTTGCAGTGAGCTGAGATTGCACCATTGTACTCCAGCCCGGAAGGGACGGAGCAAAGCTCTGTCTCAAAAAAAGAAAGAAAAAAATAGAATGCAACATACATAACCTGTGGTTGTATTTTCCAGCCAAATCAAATCTTACAAAGATAATGTATGTTGAGGAACAAAGAGTAGAATATTTGAAATTATGTGTGCTCACCAAATTCAGGATGTATGCTTGCATACACATGTGTAATTTTGTTAAAATGCTGGCCACCTAGAAGGCATAAATGAATTGATGTTTCCTAAACTCACAGTATGAATTCATCCAAGCAGAAGATCTAGGTAAAAAGAGGCATTTGAAAATCTCCTAGAATTACTTTTCATGATCTGTAGATTCTAATTGGTGACACTTGATTACATCAACTCCCTTGGCACCTACCTTTCAGGCAGCAAGCCTAAATTCTGAGCTGGGATTTAGTTTCCTACTTCCTGAAATAAAACTATGGCCAATGTAAGGGGCAAGTGCTTTTCTTTTTTTCTTTTTATTTTTTTAGAAATGGAGTCTTGCTGTGTTGCCCAGGCTGCTCTCAAACTCCTGGTGCCAAGTGATCCTCCCACCTCGGCCTCCCAAAGTGCTGAGATTACAGGCATGAGCCACTATGCCCAGCCAGGTGCTTGCTTTTCTTTCTTACCACATCTCAGTAACTTAAACATAGTTCACACATATTAAGCATATAGAAATGTGTGATACACCATGGCAAGCACTTTATATGAATTATTTCCTTTGATCACCCAATGTCCCTTAATAAACAGTACTATTATTCTCATTTTAGAGATTTAAAAAACTGAGAGTCCAAATTAGGTACAATCACAGAGCTTGTATGTGGCAAAGCAGTCCAATTTTAAATTTTTTCCTGATTTAAAATTCCTAGATCTTCATCACTACACTAAGTGATCTCATTCAAAATTCAAAATTTACACACCTATCACTGTTTTGAAAATGTTCTTTAGAAATACAATCTTTTTCTCTGTATTTCTATCCTAGCTCTGACCTCAATAATAAAGCAATCCCTTATGCAGTGGAAGATATCTCGTCCCTCTTCCAAAGTCTCTCTTTCCCAAATTAGACACTCTCTTATCCTTCAGCTCTTTTCCTGACATGTCTTTACATTCCCTCATGCTTTACATCCTGGTTACTTTCCTCTGGCAAGCTTCAAATATGGTCCTCCGTCTTAAAGTATGATGCTCAGAAGAGAATGCAACAGCAGTGTCCATGCAATATTCAGAATAATGCACTCACCCATGCAATATACTCCATCTGCACCCTGTGCCCTTCTCAGCATTGCTATAAATCCCACTGGCCTTCTTGCTGGCCATGTCACCCCGTTGACTCATTCTTGAGCTCAAGCCAACAATAATTCCCAAGGCTTTTTAAAACACATATTCTTATTAAGCCATGTCTTTCTCAGCCTGCATTTTACCAGTTTTTATTTTATCCAAATGTAGGATATGACATTAATACCCATTAAGTGTTATTTGTTGCAGCTTACAGAAGATATCTTGTTTCTTGATTCTGTCTTTCAATTTACTGACATTCTCTCCAACTTTACATGATCTGTGTGCTCTGTCTCTATCAAATTCATTGATTAAAATCCACCCAGTGTCCTCGATAACAAGTTTTGTACTCTATTCACAGAAACATGTCTTCAAACTCACACTGTTCTCTTTAAAAAGTTATAAAATAAAATCTTTTGACTCTTTAAATACATCTAAATGTATTTGTATGAACCTCACATCTCATTATACTGACAATAAGGATATTATGAAAAACTTTGTCAAATGTCTTTCTGAATTTCAGATAGACATTACCTATTTTTCTGTAGCCTTGTCAAAAAAATAGAAATATTTAGTGATGATACGATCCCAATAATCCTGTGTTAGACTTTTTTTACTGTGCCCTTTATAATAACTTTCCATCTGCCTTATAAATAATGAGTTCTAGAATTTTGGTTGGTATCTAAAATAAACTTATTGTTTATTGTGTGAAGACACCTTTAACTGTTTTGGAATTCATGTCTTTCTCTTCAACAGAAAATGATCTTCACTTCTCAGAAACTTGAAATTGGTTATGGTGGATCAATGTTCCTGCTAGTAACCAGGAAATAAAGCATATAAATTACAAAAATAATATACTTAAAGATACCAGAGAGCTGTGAAGTCAATGAGGACTAGATGAACTAAAATTTCAGAGTCAAAAGAGCTTTTCCCGCTGGACACAGCGGCTCATCCCTGTAATCCCAGCATTTTGGGAGGCCGAGGCGGGCAGATCACAAGGTCAGGAGTTCCAGACCAGCCTGGCCAATATAGTGAAACCCTGTCTCTACTAAAAATACAAAAATTAGCGGGACATGGTGGTGTGTGCCTGTAGTCCCAGCTACTTGGGAGGCTGAAACAGGAGAATCTCTTGAACCCGGGAGGCGGAGGTTGCAGTGAGCTAAGATGGCACCACTGCACTCCAGTCTGGGTGACAGAGCAAGAGTCCATCTCAAAAAAAAAAAAAAAAGCCTTTCTTAAGAGAGTAGACAATCACCAGCCATTCATTTTCTTTTCTTGGGAACACTGAACAGTTCTAAAATTGGCATGAAGATTGGTTCTAGCTGAGGGATTCTACTGAGTTTAAAAGAAAGCAAGTTGCGAATTTAGAGGCTTCACAGCTGCTGAGTCATACTGGAATCTAGAGGATTCTAGATAAAAGATCAGTTTTTGTCTCATGGGTCAGCTCTTGAATTCCGAGGCAGCACAGGAGGCTGGAGCATCCAGGTTGTGAAAGGTAGATTAAAATGGTTTTCAGAATATAAAATATCACCAGAGGGTATTTTATGACTTACCTTGCCCTTCAGACATTTGCCAGAAACCAGTTCTCTGGGCTAATTATCCTCTGTTGTAAACTTATCTCCTGATTGACTGATAAACAGTTAAAGAAGAATTATCTCCATTGCCTTGAACATTTGCAGGTAATTCTCCTTCTGCCCAAATTGCCATCTACTCTCTCTCTTTTTCAACTCCTCTATATGCAGAGTTTACCACTGTATTAGCCTGCTAAAGCTACCATAACAAAATACCACAGGCTTGGTGGCTTAAGCAGCAGACATTGATTTCTTTACAGTTTGGAAGCTAAAAGTCCAAGATTCTGGTAAATTTAGTTTCTGGTGAGGGCTCTTTTCCCAGCTTGCAGACAGCCGCCTTCTTGCTATGTCTTCACATGGCCTCGTGTTTGTATGTGTGTTCAGAGAGGGAGAGAACTGGCTTTCTGGTGTCTCTTCTTATGAGGACACTAATCCAGTCGAATTGGGGCCCCACTCCCATGACCTCATTTAAATTTAGTTACTTGCTTAGAGGCCCCATCTCTAAATATAGCCACACTATATTTATTATGAGTTCTCTATTTATTATAGTGTGGCTATATATATATATAATATATATTTATATAATTTATATAATGTATATTATATATTATATATTTATATAATTTGTATAATATTTATATATCTTATAACCCACCCCTAGGGTTAGGGTTTCAACACATGAATTTTGGGGTGACACAAACATTCTGTTTCTAACAACCAGCTCATACCTACATTTCCATTTGAAGTCAGCTTCAGTGACATGTTCTCAGGGACTCCTTCCTTTCCACGCTCCGTAGCATCCTGTGTATGGCCCTGTCATAAAACTTGCCACATTGACTTGCTATTGCCTATAAACATGTTAGTATCAATGACTATATATATATATGTATATATATATATATAAAACATATGTATGTGCCAATATGTATTATACTATACTATATATAATATTAAATATATACATTACACTATCTGGACATATAATAGGCACACGATGCTGAGTGAACGAACGTGTAGGAGAGGGAGATAGGAAGATTTGCTCCTGACTCTAATTCTCAGCCCAGTGGAAATGACATTTTCCTAAACTTCAATATTAAATATCTGAATCCATTAGTCATATGCCTTATGTGGCTAATTCTAACAGAAATGTGGCTCTTAGAAACATATAGTTATTAATTCATTCACTATATGTTAATATTAGAAAAGTGCCTGTTCATTTCATGCAGCCATGTGAAAACATAAAAATGCCTACCAATATAAATACTTAAGCAAAAAGTCCACGGTCGCTGCCATGAATTCACAAGCAATAAAGTGAATGAGGTCAAAATTATTTTCTACTCACGCAGCATAAATTGTTAATCAGTCAGGACAAGCGGAGAGATACAGACTATTTCCTAGGCAGAGCTCATTCTCTGCTGTCGCACATGCAGTGACTTATCACTGTGCAATGTGATTGAATAGATTACATTGCCATCCACCTGCCAAGCACCATCATATGAGTTCTAAATTGGTGACCTGCAGCCAGGCCACCCTGGATACCACATCTGCCCTGCCACAGGGGAGAGAAGAGGGTACAGCTAGAAAACCTCTGAACCTGATAGCTGCTGGCTCAGAACACAACGGTGGATACAGAAGAAATTTCTTAGCCAAGCCTATGTCCTTTTCTCTCCATGAAGCCCACCTTAGCTATCTCAACATGGACCTTATGCACCCTTGCTTTCCGTAAGGCTCCTATAACATACAGGCTCCTGTATGTTGCTATTTTCTTGCTAAGTGCCTATATTGCTGCTCCCAAACCCTCCCCCATAATCTCAGCTTCCTCAAAGAGGAATCTGTTAAGCAACTGAAGACATAAACCAGTGAAAAAGCACAAATGGGCCACCATAAAGATGCTCAATAGATGTGACAGCAAAGGCAAAATGAGATGTGAAACAATGGGGAGAAAACCCAGTTCAGGACACTTTTTTTCTCTTGTCCATCTCACTCCATGTATTTAAGACTCTGTATCTGGATTTTGGCTGTAGAAAATAGCCACTATGAACTCAACCTCAGTATAAATTAGGTTATATCCCTTATTCTTTTTCCACAGAAATCTCATAATACATAACATAGCCTGTTATTGTATAACAAGTTGTGCATTTATTTCTGCAATAGCTTTTAAGCTGCTTTTTTTTTAAGCATCTGGCTCTACCACCCAGGCTGGAGTGCAATGGTGACATCTCAGGTCACTGCAACCTCTGCCTCCCCAGGCTCAAGTAATCCTCCCACTTCAGCCTCCTGAGTAGCTGGAACTATAGGCATGTGCCACCACATCCAGCAAATTGTTTTATTTTTTATAGAGACAGGGTCTCACGATTTTGCCCAGGTTTGTCTCGAACTCCTAGGCTTAAGTGATCCACCCACCTCAGCCTCCCAAAGTGCAGGGATTACAGGTGTGAGCCACCATGGCTGGCTTAACTCTAAGCTTCTTGAAGGAAGATTAAGTCCATACCAAATTCTTAGCACCAGGCCTGGCACATAGTAGACCCTCAATATTTGTTCAATGAATGGATGGATGTATGAAAGGGAATTCTAAATGAGGAAACTATAAAATGAAAGGGTTCAGTGCAGCAAAACATGTTTGTGGGGATTTTGATGAGTTTTGAGAAGACTACTTAGGGTAGAAATGTGTTTGATGGGCTCTTTGCAGGAGACATCATTCATTCTTAGCAACAAGAGTGGCCAGGGTGAGAACCAGAGGAGACAAGTTACATACCTAACCACCTTCTAGACTTAAGACATAAGGAATTAGCAGCCAGGATATTTACATTTCTTATTCGTTTATACATCCCAGTTCACAGAATAGGAAAGAACTGAGGATTCAGCACAGAAGGTCAAGTCAGGAATGAAGAAAGTGCATTTGGGTGTAATATTTCCTACAAGTCTTAGGATCCCGCACTTTGCGTATGCAGTACAGGAGACTTGGGTATCCCAATAAATCTTAAGTGTCATGAGGACAGGAGATTTGTTTATATTATATGTCTTTCCTAAAGCCCTTTTTCTTTTTCAAATAATTTCTTTTTTATAACTTTTTTTATTTTTTTAAGATAGAGTCTCTCTCTGTTGCCCAGGCTGGAGTGCAGTGGCGTGATCTCAGCTCACTGCAACCTCTGCCTCCCCGGTTCAAATTATTCTCAAGTCTCAGCCTCCCAAGTAGTGGGGACTACAGGCACACACCACCACACCTGACTAATTTTTGTATTTTCAGAAGAGACAGGGTTTCACCATGTTGGCCAGGCTGGTCTCGAACTCCTGACGTCAAGTGATCCGCCCTCCTTGGCCTCCCAAACTGCTGGGATGACAGGCATGAGCTACCATGCCTGGCCTCAAACCACTTCTTACTCAATGCTTTTTCCATTAAATGAATTTTTGAAATAAAATTATATATATAATTTCAATATAGCAAGTATCTCAACTCCCTATATTCTAAGATGTCTCTACAGGCTGCACAGCCACTTGTGACTAAATGACCCAAGATGCTGGAGAAACTTGGCCTGCATTCAGACAGGAGCCCCTAGATTATTAGATGTCTGACAACTTAGCAGTTGCCTGCCACTGCCGTTCCCATGGAAACAGACATTAGACCTCAGAAACCCAGAGTGTGAGAGCTTAAACTAATCACTGTGGCAAAAAATAAAAAATAACAGCCTATTTTCTTCTCACAGTGTGGAAATGGTGATTAGGTTAATGGACCTTGATCCCTTTTCCTGGGGGTATGTTTTTATAGGAAGAGGAATGCAGTCCATCCTATTAAAACTTTTACTGCACCTGTTCCTTCCAAGTGGCATCAATACTATTTCCCTACCAAGATTTCAGAATTCAACAGGACCCCCATCCAAGAGTAAGTAGGAATTAGAATATTACCACACAACCTAGATATAGATCCATTTTTTTGGTATCTCTTTACTGTAAACCTTGCTTGAAAAAGAAACCTGTCATAATGCACCCAAGTCTTCATGTTTTATGTTTAAAAGGGTTGTGTTCGGCAAATCAGAACTATTTTATGGAATGTCCATTTTTAGAAAGCATATTAAGAATTTTTTTTAGACAGAGTCTTGCTCTGTTGCCCAGGCTGGAGTGCAGTGGCATGATCTCGGCTCACCACAACCTCTGCCTCCCAGGTTCAAGCGATTCTCATGGCTCAGCCTCCCGAGTAGCTGGGATTACAGGCGCATGCCACCACACCCAGCTACTTTTTGTATTTTTAATAGAGATGGGGTTTAACCATGTTGGCCAGTCTTGTCTCAAACTCCTTGCATCAAGTAATCTGCCTGCCTCAGCCTCCCAAAGTGCTGGGATTACAGGCGTGAGCCACCACATGCAGCCCAAGCAGTTATAAAGCAATGCAAGTTCTCAGTATCTGCTTGTAATTCAATCAACCCACTAAGAGATAGCTAACATTTTCATCAGGCTAAAAATTAAGAACCTCTCTGGAGTTAATGTCTATTAAGATTTTTAAATGTATTTATTAGTTTTTCATTCTGTGGTTCTAAATAGAGTATGCTGGAGTTTATAGATAAATTATGATTTATAGCAAGCTTAACTAGCCAGAATCTGCCCCGCAGAAAATGAAAACCTAGGCATTCATTTCCCTTAATGCTACTTGTATAAGAAGTAAAATTAGTCATGCTGACCACCTGGCTGACCCTAATTTCATAGATGGAACAAAAAAGAAATTGTGTAGGTCTCCATCAAGGAAAGAGAATTCTCTGGAATAAAGATACTGCAGATCTAAGAGTGAGGTTGCACATTTCTCCTTAATGAATTATGGAAAATAGACACCAACTTCTGGTGTCTTGAGTGCAACAAAAGAAGACTGATCATCTGGTTTCTTGAATTTAAATAAGAACAAACATCATGTATTTACCGTTTTACTCATCCCATCTCCAGTTCACTCACATGTCTCTTAAGCCACCACCAACCCACCCCTCACCCCCCAAACAGCAACAGACTATGTCCTCCATTTCTCTTTACCCACCACATTCAGGCAGCTATTCAGTTGACAATTAAATATTTTGTTTAAAAATTGCTTTGACTTATTTCATTTTGCTAAATATTATTTGCATTCCTATGCAATGTAATCATATTTAATAATCTGATTTACATTATAGTACATGTTCTTTGCAATGTAGAAGACAATTTTAATTCCTAATGCTATGCAACACTGTTTCAAAAAACATACAAATATACCTCCCTGTGATTTTAGCAAATGTTAACTCAACAGTGCTTAAAATGTTTTTAAGTTTGCAGAAATTCCAGTCAATTTTTCTACGGATGCTTAAGAATATTTTAGTAGTATTTGGAGAATGGTTTGGGACTTTTATATAAGCTGAGGACACATCATTATTCTCCCATTTAAAATACATAATGGGACATGGGCTCATTGTATTCAAAAGTTTACTATCTAAACCATTTTCAAGCATAACAAATGTTCCAAAATGTTCACACTGATAATACATGGGTTATTGGATTATAAATAATTTTTGTTCTTTATAATTTTCCTATTTTATAACTCTTCCATATTAAACATGTATTTCTTTTAGCATTAGAAAAACAATAGGGCAAATGCTCTTAAATGATTTTCATTTCTCTTATTATTGTAGAGCACATGGCATTGTTATTCTAAAACAATTGTGTGTATGAGGGAAAGGAGTTGGAGATATGAGTTTAACACATTTACTTTAAAACCCCGTGCCTGAATGTGAATTTGGAGCATCAGTAAAAACTGTAGTTCACAAAAAGGCCTAGAAACAAGGACAAGCAGGGAGCTATGCAAACCCCTAGTGCCCAGGTTGGGGTCTCCAAATACTCGAATAAATCATTTAGAAAAAGACAAACAATGCAGAAAAAGAAATAGTTAAAATACGTGAACAGGATATTTATGGAAGAGGAAAACCCATATCGTCAATAAACATGAAAAGACATTCAGCCTTAATAGTCAAGGAAGTACAAAAGAGATACATTTCATATCCGTCAGAGATGCAAAAATCTAAGTCTGATGATGTGAAACGGTGGTAAAGTTCTAGAACAACAGAATTCTCACATACTTTTGTTTGGATTCAAACTTGTTTGTATGTACTTCATTCCCCTTTATGGCCTAGCAATATTTCATTTTATGGATATACCACATTTTATTTATCTATTTATCCATTGACATACACTTCGGTTGTTTCCACATTTTAGTTGAGGAACTGGCTACAATGAATAATACTGCCATAAACTTCCAGGTTCAAGTTTTGTGCGAATATGTTTTTATTTCTCTTGGGTGTATATCTAGGAATGGAATTGCTGGGTCATATGGTAATTCTAAATGTAATCATTTAAGGACGTTCTACATTATTTTTACAAAGCAGCTACACCATTTTACATTCCCACCAGCAGCGTATAGAATTCTTGCTTGTCCATGCCTTAGTCCACTTGTGCTGTCATAACAAAATACCAGAGACTGAACGGTTAATAAATAATAGAAATTTATTTCTTCATAGTTCTAGAGGCTGGGAAGCCCGAGATAAATGCACTAATAGGTTCTGTTGTCTGGTGAGGGCTGCTCACTGCTTCCAAGATAGTGCCTTGTTCCTGCATCCTCCAGAGGGGAGGAATGCTGTGTCCTCACATAGTGGAAGGTGGAAGGGCAAATGAACTGAATGAATGTGTGGAGCCTCTTTTATACAGGCCTTAATCTCACGCACAAGGGGCAAATTCCTCATGGCTTAATCACCTCTTAAAGGCTCTATCTCTTAACATCATCACATTGGCCATTAAGTTTAAATACCTTAATTTTGGAGCAAACACATTCAAACCATAGCAGTGTGTAACCTCAACAACACTTGTTATTATCTGACATTTTCATTGTAGCCATCCTAATGTAAGCAAAGTAGTAGCTTATTACATTATTTATTTGCATTTCCCTAATAACTAATAATATTGAGTATCTTTTCATATATTAATGGGACATTTGCATATTTTATTTTGGAAAAATGTTTAATCAGATAATATTCTTTTTACTTTCAACTTTTATTTTAGATTCAGGGGATACACGTGCAAGTTTGTTACATAGGTATACTGCATGATGCTGAGGTTTGGAATATGATTGATCCCATCACCTAGGTAGTGAGCATAGTAGCCAATAGGTAGTTTTTCAAGCTTTTCGCCTCCCCACCAGTAGTCCCCCTTGTTTACTTTTTCCATGTTCATGTGCAGCTAATGTTTAGCTCCCACTTATAAGAACATGTAGTATTTGGTTTTCTGATCCTGCATGAATTTGTTTAGGATAATGGCTGCCTGATGCATCCATGTTGCTACAAAGCACGTGATTTTGTTCTTTTTTATGGCTGCATAGTATTCCATCATGTACATGTACCACATTTACTTTATCCAATCCACTTTTGATGGGCACCTAGGTTGATACCAGATCTTTGATATTGTGAATAGTGCTGCGGTGAACATACAAGTGCTTGTGTCTTTGATAGAAAGATTTCTTTTCCTTTGGGTATATACCCAGTAATGGGATTGCTAGGTTGAACGCTAGTTCTGTTTTAGGTTCTTTGAGAAATCTTCAAACTGTTTTCTACAGTAGCTGAACTAATTTACCTTCCCACCAACGGTGAATAAGTGTTCCCTTTTCTCCATAGCCTCACCAGCATCAGTTTTTTCACTTGTTAATAACAGCATTCTGACTGGTGTGAGATAGTATGTCATTGCAGTTTTAATATTTGCTCCCATTTTGCAGGTTGTCTGTTTACTCTGCTGATAGTTTATCTTGCTGTGCAGAAGCTCTTTCTTTTACTTAGGTCCCACTTGTCAATTTTTGGTTCTGTTGCAATTGCTTTTAAGGACTTAGTCATACATTTTCTCAAGACCTATATCCAGAATGAGGTTTCCTAGGTTTTCTTCTAGGATTCTTATATTTCGAGGCCTTACATTTAAATCTTCAATCCATCTTGAGTTAATTTTTATATGTGGTGAAATGTAGATGTACAGTTTCATTCTTCTGCATATGGCTAGCCAGATATCCCAGCATCATCTATCGAATAGCGAGTCTGTTCCCCTTATTTTTGTTGACCTTGTCAAAGATCAGGTGGCTGTTGATGTGTGGCTTTATTTAAAGATTCTCTATTCTGTTCCATTGGTCTATATGTCTATTTCTACACTATGCTGTTTTGGCTGCTGTAGCCTTACAGTATAGTTTGAAGTAAGGTAATGTGATGCCTCCAGCTTTGTTCTTTTTGCTTAGGATTGATTTGGCTATTCAGGCTTTTTCTTGGTTCCATGTGCATTTTAGAATAGTGTTTTCTAATTCTGAGAAAAATGTCATTGGTAGTTTGATAGGAATAGTGTTGAGCCTATAGATTGCTTCAGGCAGTATGACCATTTTACTTCTTAAAGGCTCTATGTCTTAATATCATCACATTGGCCATGGAAGAATATTGATTCTTCCAATATATGAGCTCAGAATGTTTTTCCATTTGTTTGTGTCATCTCTTATTTCTTTCAGCAGTGTTTTGTGGTTCTTATAGAGCATTTTCACCTCCTTGGTTAGATGTATTCCTAGGTGTTTTGCATGTGCCTGACTATTGTAAATGGAATTTCCTGTTTGATTTGGCTGTCAACTTGACTATTATTGGTGGATAGAAATGCTACTGATTTTTGTACATTGATTTTGTATCCCAAAACTCTACTGAAGTCATTTATCAGTTCCACAAGCCTTTGGCAGACTCTTTAGTGTTTTCTAGGTACAGAGTTGTATTGTCAACAAAGAGAGATAGTTTGACTTTTCTCTTCTTTTCCTGTTTGGGTGCCTTTTATTTCTTTCTCTTGCCTGATTGCTCTGGCTAGGATTTCCAGTACTATGTTGAATATGAGTAGTGAGAGTGGGCATCCTTGTGGTGTTCTAATTCTCAATATTTGTCCATTTTTGGTTGTGTTGTCTTTTTATTAATGGGTTGTACATGTTCTGTATATATTCTAGATACAAATCCCTTATCAGATGTATGATTTGCAAACATATTCTCTCATTCTTTGACTTATCTTTTTACTTTCTTGATGGTGTTCTTTGAAGCAGGGGGTCTCCAACCCCCATGTCATGGACTAGTATCTAGCCCCAGGCCATGGCTAGATACTAGTGGTGGGCAAGCAAGCATTAGCATCTGAGCTCCACCTCCTGTCAGATCAGTGCCAGCCTTAGATTCTCATAGGAGTGTGACCCCTATTGTGAATTGCGCATGTGTGGGATCTAGGTTGTGCACTCCTTATGAGAATCTAATGCCTGATGACCTGAGGTGGAATAGTTGCATCCCAAAACCAGCCCCCACATCGCCCACCAGTGTGTGGAAAAATTGTCTTCCATGAAACCACTTCCTGATGCCAAAAAGGGTTGGGGACTGCTGCTTTGAAGCAAAAATGCTTTTAATGAGGTCAATTCATCTAGCTTTCGTTTGTTATTTGTGCTTTTGGTGCCATATGTGAGAATCCTTTTCTAAATCCAAGGTTATGAAGATTTACTCCTATGTTTTATTTTAAGTATTTTATAGTTTTAGCACTTTCATTTAAGTCTTTGATCCAGTTGAATTATATATGGTGTGAGGTAAGGATTCAATTTCATTACGTTTTATACAGCTATCCAGTTATCCCAGAACAATTTCTTGAAAAGACTGTTCCTTCCCCATTGAATGGTCTTGATACTCTTGTTGAAAATCAGATGACCATAGATGTATGGGTTTATTTTTGAACTCCCAATTCTATTCTATTGATTTATGTACCCAGCCTTATGTCAGTACCACATTGCATAAGCATCAATTGATTACTATTGCTTTGTAGTAAGTTTAGAAATTTAAAAATGTAAGTCCCCCTATTTTGTTCTTTTTCAACTCTGTTTTGGCTATTTTGAGTCCCTTGCAATCCCATATGAATTTGAGAATGATCTTGTCAATTTCTATGAAAGTCAGTTGGAATTATTATAGGGATTTTACTGAATCTGTAGGTCAGTTTGGAGAGTATTGCCATCTTAACCATGTTAAGCCCTCTGATTCATGAACATGGAACATTTTTTTTCATCTCTTTAGATCCTCTTTAATTTCTCCAATAATGTTTTATAGTTTTCAGCGAATAGGTTTTACACTACTGTTGTTAAACTTATTCCAAGTATTTTTATTATTTTTGGTGCTATGGCAAATAGAATTGTTTCCTTAATTTCATTTTCAGCTTATTTATTTCAGGCGTACAAAACTACAACTGATATTTTTATTTTGATTTTGTATCCTGCAAGCTTACTGATCTCTCTTTAATAGTTTTTAGTGGATCCCTTAAGATTTTTCTATACATAACATCATGTCATCTGCAAGTAGAGATAGCTTTATTTCTTCCCTTTCAATCTCAGAGCATTTTATTTCTTTTTCTTGCCTCATTGCCCTGACTAGAACCACCAGTACAATGTCAAATAGAAGCAGTCAGAAAGTCTTGTTTCTGACCTTAAGAGAAAATAATCCAGTCTTTCACCATTAAGTACAATGTTAGCTGTGGGCTTTTTATAGATATTCTTTATCAAATTGAGGAAGTTCTCTTCTATTCCTAGGTTAATGAGTTGGTAGTGGTGTATACATTCTTGGAAAGTATTGAAGTATGACAAATGCTTTTATTGCATCTACTGAGATCATACACATTTTCCTTTTAATTCTATTGATACAATATATTATACTAATTAATTTTCAGATGCCAAACTAACTTTGCATTCCTGGAATAAATCCTACTTAGCCATGGTGTATACTTCCTTTTATATGTTGCTAGAATTTGTTTGCTAATATTTTATTGAGGATTCTTATGTTCATATTTATAAGATATTGATCTTTAGTTTTCTTTCCTTATGATATCTTTGTCCTGGTTTAATATCTAGAGTAATGTGCCCTCCTCTTCTATGTAGAAATAGGCTATAAACATTCATAGGAATCTTAAATGACAAAGTTGAGATAATGGCTACCTCAGACGAAGAAGAGAGAGGTGCACGTAGAGCTCCAGCTCATTCTATAAAGTGTTAACTAATTTAAGAAAACTCCTGAAGCAAATATGGCAAAATCTTAAAATATTAATAAATCTGGGTTATGCATATTATTCTTAATAATGTTTATAATATTTTCTAAAAATATATTCTTAACAATGTATGTGTACAAGAATGTTCAACATTTTAATAATAAACGTTAGAGTGGTGAATAATACAAAGGGAAAAATATTTGCACTGTTAGCCTGAGAATTGGCTCCCAAAAGTTATTTAGGTCTTAATCTCAGGAACCTGTGCATGTCGCCTTACAGAGAAACAGGATCTTTGAAGATGTGATTAAATTAAGGATCTTGATATGGGGAGATTATCCTGGATTATCCAGTGGGCCCTAAATGCAGTCATATATATTCTTATAAGAGAGTGGCGGAGGAAGGTTTGACATACAGAAAAAAAAGGATATGAAGTGAGAGGAAAGAGAGATTTGAAGATGGCGCCCTTAAAGATCGGAATAATATATAGACATAAGCCAAGCAATTCTGGTATCCACAGACAGAAGCTGGAAAAGGCAAAGAAAGGATTCTCTTCTAGAATTTCCAGAGGAACCAAAACCCTGCCAGCACCTTGGTTTCATACCAGTCATATTGATTTATTTTTTAAATTTTATTTTATTTTGAGATGACAAATAATTGTATACATAATTATGAGTTACAATGTGATGTTTTGATATATGTTTACATTGTGGAATGATCAAATCAAGCTAATTACCATTCTTATCCTTTTTGTGGTAAAAACATGCAGAATCTACCCTTTTGACAATTTTTAAATACACAATGCATTACTATTTATTATAGTCACCATTCTGTGCAATGAATCACTAAGTGTATTCCTCCTGTCTAGCTGAAATTCTGTACCTTTAAATCAATATCTTTCCTTTCCCTATTTACTCCCCTCCCCTAGCCTCTGGTAACTACCATTTTACTCTCTAATTCTATGGGTTCAACTTTTTAGATTTCACATATGAATGTGATCAGGCTATATTTATCTTTCTGTGTCTGACTTGTTTCACCTGCATAATGTTATCCAGATTCATCATGGTGTCACCAGTGATACCAATTTCTGATTTCTTGCCTCCGGAACTGTAAGAGATAAATTTCTGGTGTTTTAAGCCACCATATTGGTGGTAATGCTACAACAGCCACCAGAAACTAACACAATTGCTGAAACTTTTACCAGAGAAAATGTTTTTCCTGAAACACAGTTGTTCTAACAAGACTTCATTTCTTTCCTCTTGATCTGTTCATAGATGCAAATCTACTTCTTGCCATGTAATTCATTATTAAGGCTTCAGCAAAGTCACAGAAGCTGTCATTGAATAAAATGGGTTCCATTCCCGTTTGTGTGGCTGCATAATAATTACCTCATAATGCAGTGGTTTAAAATAACGGCTATATTTAGTTTTCTCATAATCTGCAATTTCAGCAGGCTTGGTAGGTTAGCTCATCTCTGTTCCACTCAGGATTGGCTGAGGTTCAAAAGCCGGAACCTGGAAGCATTTGAAGGTTTACTCACTTAGCAATGGAGGTTGATTCTATCAGCTGAGACTTTGGCTGGGGTTGTCAGCTGGAAAACCTGCACGTATCTCTCCATGTGGCCTGGGCTTGTATATACAGAAACACAGACTTCTTTTCCTTCTATACTCACACTATTCTCAATTCATGCTTCACTTCTGACATAAAATTTATAGGAAAAAATCATATGTTTGTCTCTATACTCACACTCAGCACTACTGTAGTCAGATATGGGTTGTATTTTTTTCCCATACTGAACAATTCTCCTATACCAGATGGATGACCTATGATTCAATTCAACTCTGACACTAACTGGAATTAGTATCTGCACAGATTAAGGTTGTAGCCCCACCAGACTGCCCCCCACTTCAGATGCAATCACAAGTGGTAGGTCCTCAGTTTCCCCACAACATCTGTTTAGCTTGACTACAAATTAGAGGTTCCCATAATCCCCTCCTGAGCTAAACAATTTGCTAAAGCAGCTCACAGAGCCCGGGAAAATGGTTTACTTACTATTATCAATTTATTACAAAGGCTTATACGAAGTTCATTTTAAAGGATACAAATGAACAGCCAAACGGAGAGATACACAGGGCAAGGTCTAGAAGGGTCCTGAGCATGGAGGTTTCTGTCCGCATGGAATAGGGGTGTGCCTCCCTCACCCAGCACACAGATGTATGTATTACCCAGAAGCTCTCTGAACCCCCAGGGTGGAGTAGGGATAGATTTATAGAAACAGCTAATTTATCCTATAAAACCATTACCAATATTTTCATATTCTCGCTCTAATTTGTGCATTCTATTGCTATTTGTATCTTGTAATAAGTTTTGCAGAACTATTTAGCACAGAAATCAGCTGATGGTTAGCTAAATCCTATTTCTCTTCAAGTCAGTCATTTTTCATAAGTATTGCATCCTGGAGAGACTTTAACTCAATCTCCCAATACGTTGAATCACCAATATCAGTAGTATCATAAGATTTATTTATACTAGGTAATTGAATCTTACTTACAACACCAGTATGACACCATATCACAGTATGATCATGGGACAACTCAGTTTCATAAAAGAATAAATCAGTAAGAATTACAGAGGAATTTGTCTTGTCTTCCCAGTGGAATCCACTCTTGGCCATTTGTCAGATATTATTAAGGAAGGGCATTATTACAATTGGCCATGGTTTAGTTATTTCTGGGTTTCTAGTCAATTGAGGACAAAAGGAATCACCCCACCTCATCTCACAGGCTTGTACTGAGGCTGGTTTCTATTGTGTGTTATTATATAGCAAGACCCACCTCTTTCCTGCAGGGAGGACACAGGCGGTATTTAGAATGGTTCCTATTTCTACCACCTGTACTGCAGGATATATTTCATTTTGACCTATGCTGTGGGGGAGAGCAGTCATAGTCTATCAGTGAAACACTACAAGTGCCCTCAGAGAACTTCCATAAGTTTGGAAGGCCCTCAGACTCCCATGGGTGGGTCTTTGGACCTCAGCAGCCAGAATAGCAGGTCACTGCCCCATGGCCACTTCAGCTTCCATCTGTATTAAAAGAGTCAAGAGGTCCTGTTGAGTCAGGGTACAAACCCTTTCCCCTGGGCTGGGTGTTAGCAGTGCCCACCATTGTTTGTTGAGCCAGCCTGATCCACTTTGCTAAAGCCTCGTTATCTTTCCGCCCTGACTCCCATCCTTTGCCGTCCTCCTGGAAGAGAATTTCCTCTATTCTGTCTCTTCTAGATAATAAATCTTTTTCCTCCGAATACTGCTCCACATTAACAGTAAACTCAGCTTGTCCCAGGATACCTAGACCTGCACCTATCTCTCCTGAGGCCCTTTTCTGTCTTATGAGCCAGTGTTGTTTAATCTACCATGCCTATCATTGCTGTTGTGTACTAATGGCCTGAATGCAGTTAGAATAAATGTTTTGCAAAAAATATTGGGTCCCCACACTGGAGTTAGATGATTGGTGTTTACAGGTAGATGTAATTTAATTTGAGTGCGCCATAAGGCCTCTCACAGCCTTCCTTGTTTTGGGTGGGGTCATTCCCCAGGGGAACTTGGATCTACCATGTGATGCCAACTCCTTTAATCCCACCAGAGGCCCATTGTTTTTCCCTATTCTGCTTAATAGCTTTCTGTCCATAAAAACAAGAGTGATATATATTTATGCATAGCCTAAATGCATGCCATGCTGGGCATGCTACCATCATATTTTTTCTATTATAACCAGGGACTTTTCTAAGCATTTGACTATCAGGTTTATAGCTACCATAGTGATCAGTCCGTTGGGAGCCATACACCATATAGATTGAAGTCTCAGTAGAAAGCAGTCCTCAGAACTCCCTCCCCAAAGGATATCCTTTGTAGTTGATGTAGCCTGAAAAATAGAAGTCAAAAGATACCACTGGTACATTGCTAGAGTCCCATTTAGTCATTAACAGTCTAATTCATCATCATACCATATGATCAGAATGGCTCCCAGTACAATGCCTCTCAGGTTTGCAGGCTGTCGTTCAACCTTGTCAGGTTCCAAAAGCAGGGGTGGTCTCAGCAAACATAGGGCTTCACCCTTCCAAACATCTGTTCGTAATTGTGCTAAGAAATAATATCCTGATCTGAGTCTCTCCTGAGGTATTAAGACAATGTTGGATTCCCCTCATTGCATACCTCATATATGCACTGTATTCCTTTACCCCCAGCTATTATTACTCCTTCTCTCCATTTGTCATTTATTTTGACCCAAAGTTTTCTATCTTTGGGAGGGCCATTGCTGACAGTGATGCTAGTCTAACAAGTGCCTCCTTTTTGGTCCATTTCCGTTCACATAGGGTCAGGTTACCTGGGTACAGAACTGTCCTATCAGGGATGTCAGGCCTAACCCAGTCCCTAGGCAACACAGCAATACTCACAGATGTGAATTCACACTATCAGGACCTTAGGAATTCTGGCCTAAATGTTTAAAAGTTAGTTACACTTTCTTGCCTAGAAATCATCCTTGCTTGCTTACAGCGCCCACAGTCACATCCCTGGTCCAGGACCCCTGGCATCAGGCAGTGCTCCAGGGCTTCTTACTGGGACAAAAAAAAAAGTGAGATTATTTGGGACAAATCATATAACCACACTGGCAGCAGGAGGGAGATTCCCACTCCCGCTTTGCCAGATCCCCCAGAAAAGTGATAAATCTATCCAGGGGGAGCCTTCCTTTATCCTCCCACATGTTGAGTGTGAGCACACACTCATGAAGGCAAGTCCCTCATGCCTTTGTCTTCTCCTGTTTTAGGTAGCGAATATTTCAATTGCCTGTTTCAATTCTCTATTAAACCATTATCCTGAGGATGATATGCAACATAATATGTCCATTTGATGTAGTATTTCTTTGCTCACTGTTGGACACTATCGGTTGTGAAGTGCATCCTTGGGCTGAAGAAATGTAGTTTAATGAGCCAAATTGCAACAGTATTGTCTGTTCCAATCTTTTAATAGTATTTTCAGCATTTGCATTTACTACCAGTCCAGAGTAAGTGTCTATTCCTGCTGGGACCCATTTGTAGCTCCCAGGGGCTGCTGGCATTGATCTAATGTAATCCACTTACCAGCTATGTGTGGGGCCTTCCCTGTGTAGAATCCTCTCTGTAGCCATCTGCAGTCTCTGTCTCTCTTGTTGACAGACAAAACAGCTCTTGGTGACATTCTGTGCCTCAGAGAGTAAAGAGGAATATGTCTACATTCAGTCTATTTCTGCATGGCTGTAACCTCCACACCATGTTCACTTATTTCTTGGACCCAGATGACCACCTCAAGGGAGAGCATCAGTAAGTCTATATGGTGGTTTAATTTACCTCCTGAACCTGTAAGGGGTTCTTCAATGCTCTCCTTAATTTCCCATAGTAATTTCCATAAGGCCACACCACATAAGACCATCCCTTCAATAGGCCAGTTTTCCATTGTCCATCTATCTGACCACACAGCCAGACCATTGGCTATTGCCCATGAGTCTATAAAAAACCCCAACATAAGGGCTTTTACCATTGTTAAACTCTTCCATCATTGCTAAAAAAAAACAGCACGTAATTCAACCCATTAAGTCAATTTGTTCTTAACTTCTTCAACAAGACTTTCTATCTTCTGGTCTTAATGCAACAGATCTCAAGACAGCATAATGTCCATCCATCTTGGAACTGCCATCCATAAACCAAGCAGTTCTTCATCAGCCCATTAAGAGCTGTTCATAGGGCACTGTCCACATGGCAATAGATTCTGGCAGTTCTTCCAGTGGTTCTCAAGCCAGTTGTAGGGGACCTCAGGCTAGCTACTTATGGATACAGTAGGTGCCTCCTTGCATTCCACCAGTAGCATGCTTCTGTATAAACCATTTCCACTTTATTATGGAGCTCTTTTGAGCACTGCCTTCCTTATTAGAGTGTTTCTCTGACATCACCCAAGACATTATTAGTATCTCAGGTTTCATGATTATTTTATGTCCTTCAGTCATTGAGGTCATCTCAATTAAAACCCAGTAGTAGCAAGCTAGTAATTGCCTCTCAAATGATGTGTATATGGGGCGGCAGCATCTGGAATCCCAGGTGCTCGGGGTTTTACCATAAGCTGCAGTTTGCATGAGCACTGGTAGCAGACACTTTCAAAATCATCTGAATGGAGATCATAATGGCCCAGAGGCATTGAGAGAGCTATTGATTTTTGTAATTCAGAGATGGTCTGCATGTCCAGGTCCCCACTCATCACGGTTTTCTTTCAGGTAGTCTTATGTATAGAAGCTGGCAATATTTTCAGGTGTGGAATATGCATTCTCTAAACTCCAAATACAACAACCAAATGCAAGGTTTCATGTTTGGTCTTAGGGGTGATTAACAACAACAGTTTATTTTTAGTCACTTGTGGAACTGGGTGGCTCCTACCTATGTTATTCCTAAGAATGTTACCATGTGGGTAAGTTCTTGGATCTTTGCCGGAGTTACTAACCAGCCTTGGTTTGTCATGTGAGTTCATCACTGCATTCAACTCAGTCTTAACCTAGCTGTTTAGTTTCCAATATTATCATCTCATCATCAATATGGTGCATTATTACACTTGAGACCTGCATCAAGCCCAAATCCCTGCTGACCAAATGATGACAGTAAACCAGTGAGTTCAGATGACCCCATGGTAGCACAGTATATGTAGACTGGGATCCTTCCCACATAAGAGCAAACAGTGTTTGGCACTTTCTGAGATTAAACTAGAGAAGAATGTTTGCAAGATCTATCACTGAGTAGCAGTCTTTTTGTATGATTGAAATCATGTCTAGAATTACTGACGCTATAGGTGGTACAAATATATGTATTTAAGCCTCAGTAGTCTACTGTTTGTTCTCCATGAACCATCCTCCTTTTATAAGGGCCACACAGGGCTGTTGTTCAAAAAATTCTTTTGTATCAGCACTCCTGCATCTAGCATGTAATTAATTAAAGTATGAATCTCCTTTTGCAACCCCCCCACCCCCCTCTGCCACTCTCAGTTACTCTATATTGTTTTAAATTAACCACCTGTGTGGATTCAGGCAGTTCTAATAGTTCTCATTTAGCACATTCAAAGAAAACTGACCTCAGGGAAGACTTACATAACTTCTAATAACAATATTAGGTAGAGGAAGCAATCCGCAGTCAGACATAATATCCATCCCAATAATACATTCAGGTAAAGGTGACACAACCAACTCACATAGTTTTTTCAAGAATTCCAATTGTCCTCCAAACTTCCATGTTAATCCCACCAACCACTGAAGCTCCATATACTCCCCCAATCTAACTTTAGCTCCTGTTAAATCTTCACCAACAGATTTTGGAATTACAATGCATTGACCTCCTATATCAAGGAGTCCCAGAAAAGTCTCTTCTCCTTCCACTGACCATTTCATCCACACATGTGCACACGTCCTTGGGACCCCAGTCAGCTGGCGGTCTGGCCAGGAGACCCTGGCCCCTCATCAATCTTGATTAACCTGCTTAACCATCACCCCAAGCAGTTCTGAGAAATCTCTGACTTTTTAAGTTTCTTCAAACTGGGGTAAATGGAGAAAACTTCTTTGGGGCCTTTCAGTGTCGGGAGACAAACAGAAAGTCCCATTGGTTCATCTAACCTTCAACAGTGCTGCATCAATACTTGTTTCAACAGCATCAATATCTACAACATTCATCTGGTTTCTCAACAATCATCTAAAGACTTCTGCCATGCTAGGACAAGTCCATGACTCTCTTCTTTGTCTCATTTCTTTTTAATTACTATAATGTCCTTGATCAGTAAGACCCATAACGGGAAGCTGAAATAGCAAATCTGGTAAGGTTTCTCAAGCTATTGTTCCATTTTGCAGAAGTACACGTGGGGTGCCCATGGAAAAGGAACTCCTTTAATCACAGCATTTTCCATAACCTCGTAATGGGCATGTAATTGGCAAAAGGGTCTGGCTGCTTGTAGCTTGTAAAAAGAAGCCAATATAGCAAGAGTAAAGTGTGACAAAAAGAGAGTGACATTTTATTATTCATGCTAGCAAGGGGACGAGGGGTGTAATATTTTCCAAAAATTTCCACTCTCCAATTTGTGGAGAGAACACAGGAGTGGGTTTTAAATAGAAGGTTTGGAATACAGAAGAGGCAGGCGGCCTAGGAGGTGTCGGGTGGCATGACCAATTTGATGGCTTGTCTTAAGTTATTGTTCCAACAGGTTGAAGGGCTGGCGCCATTGTGGCTGGAGGTGTTTGGTCCATATCAGGATCTGGCCCCTGAAGCTTCTAAGGAAATATATGATCAGATAAGTGAGTATTTATATATATTACCTATATGCTTAGCAAGCATATAGGTAAATAAATGTGCTTAAGACATGGGAGCATAGAAGGGGAAAAGAAAAGGAGTGGACGTTCACAGAACATTCCAAGGCTGTATTTCAAGATGACAGGTAACACATATACAATTTGTCTCAAAGTCATAGCTTGAGATTGGAGAGAAAGGAGGACAGAAAACAAAGTTTTAAAATGCAGTTTGAAGCCAGGCTGCTCAGTTACAGGCATATTCAGCAGACGAATGGCCACTCCTCATAAAATTTGCATATGAAGCCTATCAGCTGCATCATCTGAGATGTTCCACTTGGCATTTATGGGGGAGTTAGCAATCCCACTTTTAGGATAAACACACTTTATAGCCATGCCATATAGGAATAACCCCCTGTATAGAGGGATTGTTCAATAGTGAGCTGTGGATCCTGAATCAACTCAAGCCTGTGCTTCCACTCTGTAGCATTCAAAACCAAAGACACAGCCCCACCCCCAAATTAGCTACTCTCACAATCCATGTTAGTAAAGGTTCTTCAGGGAGCTGATGATATCAATCCACAAGATGAGATAATTTATTCATGCAATACCCCCAGGTTTCAGTAGTCTCTTGGCTTGTCCCTTTCCCCAAGCTGACTGCCTTCTTGGTGACCAGAGATACTATCTATTGTCCCTGGTTAACTTTTCCCTTTGCAAGCATCTCTGAGGCTAACAGCCAAAGCTCATCCAAACCAAAACTGAGGTTGGTGCAGGATTCCAAGTCCAACCCCACACTTTCATTTTTTGCTATTATAAATAACAACAACCAAAGGATTGTATGTTTAGTATGTTTCTTATTATTTTGCGTTTCCTCACGTATCCAATAAGCCAACTCATCAGAAGTTGGGTCTAGCACCATTTCTAAATGCCATTGGTAAGCCTGATCAATTAACTCAGGCTCTAGCTCCTCTCCCCTCTTCAGAGGATGAGATGTGGAGCTAACAGTTCCAAGCTTCTAAGCATGCCTTGGTTTTTCTGGTGACCAGTACCCACCCAGGAGCCCACCAAGAGTCAGCTCACTAGAACAAAAGAGGCTCCTATCACCTAGGAAATTCCAAGGGATTTAGGGGCTTTGTGTCAGATGCTCCTATCACTATGGAAATTACTAAAGTCTTAGAAACCCTGTGTACAGAATTGGGGTCTAAGACCAAATATTAGAACAAAAGATTCTCCTAGCACCTCTCTTTACAAGAGTTTTGAAACTTCTGTGTTAAAAACTGTGGGTGGAGGCCAGGTGTGGTGGCTCACGCCTGTAATCCCAACACTTTGGGAGGCCGAGGTGAGTGGATCATCTGAGGTTAGGTGATCGAGACCAACCTGGCCAACATGGCAAAACCACATCTCTACTAAAAACACAAAAAGTAGCTGGACATGGTGGTGGCTCCTGTAAACCCAGCTACTCAGGAGGCTGAGGCAGAAGTATCACTTGAACCCAAGAGGCAGACGTTGCAGTGAGCTGAGATCACGCCACTGCACTCCAGCCTGAGTGACAGAGTGACACTCCATCTCAAAGAAAAGAAAAAAAAACTGTGAGTAGAGACTTATATATATATATATATATATTGTTTGTTTGTTTGTTTGTTTTTGAGACAGAATCTTGCTCTGTCACCCAGGCTGGAGTGTAGTGGCACAATCTTGGCTCACTATAACCTCTGCCTCTCCTGAGTAGCTGGGACTACGGGTGCATGCCACCATGCCTGGCTAATTGTTGTATTTTTAGTAGAGATGGGGTTTCACCATGTTGGCCAGGCTGGCCTCAAACTCCTGACTCCAAGTAATCTGTTCACCTCGGCCTCCCAAAGTGTTGGAATTACAGATGTGAGCCACCGCACACGACAATATATATATTCAAAGTCCAACTCCACACTTCCTTTCAGTTTTTGCTATTATAAATAACAACCACCAAAGGATTGTAGGTTTAGTATGTTTCTTATTGTTTTGCATTTCCTCATGTATCCAATAAGCCAACTCCTCAGAAGTTGGGTCTAGCACCATTTCTAAACGCCATTGGTAAGCCTGATCAATTAACTCAGGCTCAGAAATATATATATATTTCTTATTTCACAGCTTCCTTGTCACATGGTGGCTCTGTTTCCAGGGAACCGCATCCCAAGAAAGAGCCAGAGAAGTATCTTACGGTCTTTTATGTCCCAGCATCACTTTCAGAACCACATCTTGGCCTCAAGGCAGTAAGAAAGCCCTACTCAGATAAAACCTACCTTTTCATGGGGAGTGACAAGGTTCTGGAAGAGCAGATGGGGCTGGAAATACTTCTGTGGTCATTTTTATAATTTACAATCTGCCCCTGTTTCTTCTAAAATATTTTATAAGCATTTAATTGAAAACCACCAGCATCCTTCACCCCAGAGCCCAGCCAGGCAGGGAATCTCTCTGGAGGCTACACACTGGGAGAAAACAGTTTTTGAGACACATGCATTTGTATCCTGAGAACTTCCCTCTGCAGGTCTCAGCATCCACCTCTTACAGCAGTTAGCTAGTCTAAAACTCAGCATGCATACTAACGCTTAAGAGCAAGGCTGAATAACTGCAACTGCTGTCCAGGAAGTTGAGAGCTAACTGAGCAACTGCCATATAGAACTGCTCAGTGCTGTGCAAGGTAACAGCAACTCATACACAATTAAGAGATTTATTAGTGTTTTGGGTGTCAGTAAGGAATCAGGATTCCCTATCGCTGACCATTGATTTCTTCTGCTTAGATTCCTTTCTGTAGGTTTAATGCTGATTAGCTTTTTTTTTTTTTTTTTTTTTTTAGAGATAGGGTCTTGCTGGAGTGCAGTGGCACAATCACAGCCCACAGAAGCCTCACCCTCCTGGGTTCAAGTGGTCCTCTCAACTTAGCCTCCTGACTGAGATGACAGGCGCATGTCACCGTGCCCTGCTAATTTTTTTTAAATTTATTTATTGTAGAGATGGGGTCTTACCATGTTGCCTTGGCTAGTCTTAAACGTCTGGCCTCAAGTGATCCTCCCACATTGGCCTCCCAAAGTGCTAGGATTATAGACTGAACAACAATGCCTGGCCCTAACAAGCTTTTCTGTTGGTTAAACTAATATTTCCAAGGTCTTTATGCACAGATTATTTTGAGGGACAAAACATTGAGATTTTCCTTTTAGCTGATTGGCTTGAACTGGCACTGTCTCCTGCAATGAGGATTGGATTTCTGTATTCTGTATTCATAGAACTGATCTTTGGGTTACAGTTGAGGTCTCTGAATTGGCCCCAATAAATAGTACCCTTCTTCCCAAATAAGCTTCTGAACAATTTGAAAAATAAACATAAAAGATTAAAGGTAGAAACTAAAAGAACAATATTTACAAAGATACAGCTGGGTAGGAAGGCACGTTCAATGAAGCCCAGCATTAGGCCCACTTCTGAGCCAGTCACAGGCAGCAGAGGACAAGACAGCAGGCCCATCCTCATGGATGAAAGGAGCAGAGGGAACATTTCTCCTCCAAGGGCAGCCCCCCTTCTAAGAGGAAGATGAGCAGGAAGGAGTGGAGTGTGCACAATTAATGTCATCACTAATTACAGTTAATCTAACTAGCAAATTCGATGTTATTTCATACGTATCACCAGGACAAATGAGGTAAGGGGCAGAGTTACCCTAATTGAACTTTTTATACCAGAAAAAAAGCAAACACACACACACACACACACAAAGCTTCAGAATGGGGGAAAGAACCATGCCCCTCTACCTGTTATGAGAGAACTCCCATGCTATAAAAGCTACCTGTAATAAAACACACACACACACACACACAAAGCTTCAATTTTCCTAGCCTATTTGCAAATATCATTCAATGTATCTAATAAGATAATGAGACCAAACATTAAAGTCGCAAGCATAAATATGTTCTCTGTCTTGTTAGTTGTCACTTGTTTTGACCCAAAACTGGGATGGCCATTCTTGCTGCTGCCTTGAACCTCCTCTCAACACACTTTTACTCTAGGGCTTTTCCATTTTTTCTCATGAGTTTTAAATGCTCAGTAATAAAAACCAAAAAGGCTTTCTTCTTACTGCAAAACTGTGAAAGCTATGGGGTTTCACAATCTTTCACAGCCTGGCGAAGCATTGAAAGATCACCATACATTTTCCAAAACACTCACAAGAGAATTTTCTATGTTCTATCTGCAATTGAATTGTGACAAATAAACCCCTTTCTAAACTTTGCAAGCCCAGACCTAATGGAGTGAAACACATGGAAAATGGGTAGGAAAAACAACCAATTTCACTGCCCTCCAAACCAATCCTTTTTCCCCTAAGCAATTGAAATAAACATTTGGAAACTTTCTGGTATAATAAATGCTTTCCAAAGATTACTTGGAAAGCTGGGATACGGACAGATACAGTGCAGTTTGTCATGCAAAGTACTGTTTGGCAAACTCTCGCTGCTGGGTAACAATGCAGCCAGAAGTTGTTACACGGTTGAATAGTCAGTGATTCATTCACCAAAAGATAGACCAAAATTTGCCCAGCCATGTAAGATTCTAAATGTAACTCTTGAAAGATCATAGCTTTTAAAGAAGACGAAGGGAAAGATATAAGGAAATAAGCTGTTTCCATGGTCCTAGATGAGCTTGAGTGATCCCATTATTTGCAAGGAGACCACGTTGTTGTTGCTGTTTATGTATTTGTGATGTCAAAGAATACCAGAGGTGGCAGGAGTTAAATCGTAAAAATCTATTTTACTCAGGAATTATTGCAACAGGGGAAACGAGACCTAAACTGGGTTCAATTCAGAATACAACAAGGAAAAGTGGGGATTTATAGTCAAGGAGCAGGGCAGGGGTCAGTAGATGCAAAATTACTAAGAGGAAACATCAGACAGGATTCTGACTAAACCAACTTGGCAAAATGAGAGCAGGCTAAGGTGATCAGATATTACCTGCGGGATGACGAGAGACCAGGAATTTAACTGAAGAATGAGAGTGACTAAGTATCAAGAGTTGGAGTTCTGGCTAACCTGACGTTAAGCAGGATTCTTGCTACAACTGGAATCCACAAGAACAGATACCAAAGCCCAAGGTTGAGACCACAAAGGCTGAATGGAGCCTGATTAGAGTCAGGACAAGGAAAGAGCCTTGGTCAGTGTCATGACAGTGAGTAATATTTCATAGGGAACATGATTTAGCAAAAGGTTCAAGGTAGCAAGACCCCTAGCTGTCTTGTCCATTTTGTGTTCCCAAAACTAGGTACCAAGTGTGATACAAAATACGTGTTCAATAAATATCTTTCCCCATCTATTTCTTTATTTTAAAATATTTAATTGATAAAGATTAAATATGTTCAAGGTATATAAAACAATGATTTGATGTACATATACATTGTGAATGGTTATCATAATCAAATTAATTAGTACATCCGTCACCATATGGTACATTAGACCCCCAGAAATTGTTCTTCTTACAACTGAAAGCCTGAACCCTTTGACCAACAGCTCTCCAATTCCCTCTAAACCACCCTGCTACCAAGTGCCTGCCAACCACCACTGTAATTCTCTCCGTCTACAAATTCACCTTCTTCAGATTCCACCATAGAAGACAGACCACATGCTATTTGTTCCTCTGTGTCTGGATTATTTCACTTAGCATAATTGCTAAAAACCTACATCACCTGTCCCTTGCCACTTCCTTTCCCCACCTGTCCTCCCTTGCACACTCTGCTTTAGTGGCATTTTTACCAGCCTGCTGCTACTCAAGCATGCCAAGCACATCCCAACTCAGGGTCTTCACACTTATTCTGCATGCACATACCCACGTGGCTCATTCCCTCAATCTATTCTGGTCCAGAAGACCACCAGCAGGTCTAAATAGTAGAAAGGAGAGCTTTATTGGCATTATCAGGTTGCAAACCAGGAAGAGTCTCTGGTGTGGGTTGAAGGTGCTCTTGCTTCAAGAAGGGAAAGGGCAGGTTGGGTTTTATGCCACACAGGGTACATATTACTCAATAGAGTCATACATATTCAGCAGGTTTTGGAGAAAAGCTATGCATATTTACAAGTGGAGCTGAGCACATGTTCAGTGGATAAACATATATGTAATATACGTCCCATGTTCACTTTGGGCAGGGTTTTATTATTAAAATCAAATGGAATTTGGCTGTTTATGTCAAAACGTTGTAGGACATTTTCCTCAGTTCAGCTAAGAACCGGGTTCTTGTCACACAACCATCAGAGATTAGGCTCACAGACACTTTGAAGGGTGAGAAAAAATGAAATTTATTGGTCAAAAAGGGGGAAAAAGGGGGAAACAGGGACCCTCCTCAAAGTCAGAGTCCTGCTAGCGTGCTTCCTGTCCCGCAGGCTGAATCCCAGGTTCCACCCAGGAACAGAGGGTCCAGGCTCCTCCTCACTGGAAATAGGGCAAACTTCCCAAGACTCCAGTGCACATTCCTCCCAGTGCACAGGTCGGTTGGAAGTTCTGCCAGGGAGCCCTTCCCACCTGGGTATCTCAAAAAGGTGAACTACAGGACACGGAATCAGTTTGTGTACAGCCTCTATATCTGGCTGAAGCTGGCTTAAGGTTTACATTTGCTTATCAGGAAAGAATGTTTGTAAGGCTGGTCCTCAGTCCAACCAGAGTTGTAGTGGTCTGGGTTGTAAAATAGGAGGAGCCTGATAGCTCCTATTTTTAGGGAATTTAGCAAGATTGTATTTCTTTCTTGTAGCCTTAGGAATTTGAAAATTTGTCATATTAGCCGATTTCTGAAATTCGAACTTTATCAATTAAGATGGACCCTAAGGTTAAGAAAACAAAAGTTACCTTAACTTTAGGGTACATCTTAGTTGATAAAGAAGCATCTATTAAATAATATTTTGGTCTCTCAGATCACACCATTCAGATCTCTATTTCTCAGAGTCAGCCCTAAACAGCCCATCTAAAAGATCCAGGCCTTCTCACCCACCAAACTACTCTCTACCCCTTGTCCTGCTCCATTCTTAGCAGCATTGATCATTCTCCACATTACTAATAGCTTTTCATTTTTCATCAACATCCCACACTACAATGTGAGCTTCATAAGCAGAGACTTTTATTTTCTCCCTGAAGAGTCCCTAGAAACAAAAACATTATTAGTTAAATAATTTGGTGGATAAACCTTGTGTATCACCATTCAGGGGCACTCTTTAAACTGCATGTAGTTGGATGATATTCTTTCATTCAATGAAAGAATGTCTATTGATGGCATGTTTAATCAATTGACATTTATGGCGTTTTGATAAATTCTGATTTATTTCTAACATCTTATTTTATTTTTTAACCATGTAATTTCTTTGCTTCTCTTTTTCTTTTTCCTTAACATTTTGCATGTATTAAACTTAAAAATATTCTTTGTTTTCCCCCATTTATTTGAATGTTTAAAGTCTCTGGTTTATTTTTTTCTTTCTAGATTTTATTTATTTAAAGTCTTTTTTTAATATTACAAAGAGATACATGACTATTCTATTAAATAACATAACACAATCCAGGTTTAGTGATCCACGCCTATACGACTAGCATTTTGGGAGGCCAAGGTGGGTAGATTGCTTGAGTTCAGGAGTTTGAGACCAGCCTGGACAACATGGCAAAACCCTGTCTCTATAAAATAAGAAGAAGAATAATGTAATACAATACAAAGACATGGTGGCGAGCAGAATTCTGAGATGTCCCCAGACTCCCAACCCCTGCTTAATCGCTCCCTGTGGGCATAGATAGGACCTGTAACCATTAAGGGTTAGTCACTCCTTTGATTAGGTTGTGTTAAGAGACAAAGGTAGTAGGATGATTACTCTAATGATTATTCAACATTACATAAGGGTCTGTCTTGGCAGACTGGGGAAAGGTCATCTTGCCTGCTCAGAAAAGGAAGCTGCCAGGTTTTGAGAAATCCATAAAACTAGGACCTGAGAAAAGCCTCAAAGAGCTCAGAGTAAACTTCAGCCCCTATCCAACAAGAAAATGGAAAATTCAATTCTATAACCACAAGCAATTAAATTCTGCCAATCTGGATGAACCTGGGAGAAAACCCTGAACTCTGGATAGGAATGCAGCAGACTGACAACCTGATTTTGGCCTTGTGAGGCCCTAAGCAGAGTCAAGACAGGCCATGTCCAGGCTTCTTAACTACAGAACTATGAGCTAACAAAGGGGTGTTGTTTTAAGCCACTAAATCTGCAGTAGCCTATTACACAATAATACCTGATACAGATGCCTACATAGGTTTTGGCGTGAGCAAATGGATGGATGGAGCAATGATTAGCCAAGACGGGGAAGAGTGCAGGAGATGGCCTGGTGCACATTTTCTCATCTAATGGAGGAGATAAAAGGGAACTTTAGGAGAGATAACGTAGAATCTTCATGGAACTGGAGGACACAGTGAGGAACAATCAAGTCTATCATAGAATTCTACCCACAAAAGCTTTCAGAGACATTCTCGTCTAAGTCTTTCTTCACTGCTCACTCAAAAATTGATTCCCAACTAAATAATGGCTGTGTTTTCTCAAGCCAATGGAAATGTACTTAAGTGGAATGTAGAATTGATGCTGCTTTTTTTCCTAATCCTGAGGCAAATATACTTCCTCTTCCACAGAATTAGTTTCTTCTAATATGCTCTCAGTAAGGATCTTTTTGTATTTTAGAAAACCTAAGCTTGTTGTATGCTGCTAACACATGATGGCAACTAGCCTAACATTGGCCAAAGGATAAATGCTTCCTATCAGTGGTCTCAGAATTATCTACAGGTTCAAACAGTGGCTTTCTCATCCTGATGGACACAAATCTATACTCCTATAACCTTTCTGAAATGACAGATCGCTGCTGCTACCCAAAATATATTGAAAATATCCTTCACTATCCATTTACAGCCATCAAAAGACAGCTGCTCATCTGGTATTGTGTAATACAGAATTTAATCTTGCCCAAAGAGAGGTCTGACCTGGGAGAATCCTGGGAGACAATCTCTGAGCCCTTAGAATGTTCTACCTGACAGGAGTGTCTTAGTTTAGCTAGGAGCCTTGGGCCATCCTAGATCATCTAGCAATGTGATTTATGGTAGAAGCTGTGGGTTACACAGTATCAGCTCTGCCTCCAGAGGAGCTGGAGATTGAGTTAGTCAACCATTCTATGTGTCTGAAACCCAACTGAAAACTCTAGTCACCACAGCTCAGTGTTAAATAGTGCCATGTGACAACACACACACACAGTTGGCAATACTAAGTGAGTATTGTTACACATCACTCCAGGTGCAGTCAACACTGGGAGAGGACGACTGCATGCTCAACATTTTGAATTCTCCTATTCCCTGCACCATGCACCTCTTCCTTTGGCTGATTTTGGTATATATTATTTTGCTGCAATAAACTGTAACCATGAGGATAATGGCTGTTAGTGAGTTCTGTGAGTGAGTCTAGCAAATTATCAAGCCCAAAAGTAGCCTTGTAGACACTCATTCTTGCAGTTGGTGTCAGAAGTGAGGGTGGTCTTGGGAACCCCCAAACTTGCAGTTGGTGTTAGAAGTGATTTCGTGGACCATTTTCCTAACTCTGCAAGTACAAAAACATAAACCACAAATTATAAGCAGAGAAAATCTTTTATAAGGAAGAGAAAATGAATATTATTATCTGGGAATACTCCCTTGGGAGGAGTCAAAAAATCTTGCTATTTTCATTTAGAACTAATCTTGTAAAGAAATCAGGCTTTGACTAAGCCTGTAAAAACATTTGAATCAATGTGTGTATACAGCGAATTCTTATAACACTTTTTTTATTTCTAAAACCTAAAATGCATACAATTATAAATAATAGATGAATTGATGAGGATGTAAACAACACCTTCTGAAGCTAGATATTTGACCAGAGTGTCTCAATTTCTAAAGCCCAGCCATCTGAGATACAAAAAGAAAGCTATATTTTGACTAGCTTTCTTCTTAACTTTAAGAAGCAAACAATCTGTGACACATTGTATAGTGCAAAAGAACTATTTGAGTGGATCTTTTTGTTCTTCATGTCAATTTTCCCAGTATGGTCTCCATTCCTAGTCACTATATACCCAGAGAAGTGCATTTGTTCTGACTGTTTTCAAGATATAGAATAAAATATCACAAGAAAAGATGCTTTCTGGGGTTTCTAACTCTGAGGATGATTCTAAAGTCACTCAATAACCATCTTCAAAGATTCAAACATTCAAGTTGAAATGTTATGGTCAGTAGAGAAAAATGGGGAGCATTGCTGAACTAAACCCACAGGCTTGGTAGAAATGTGAACCTCTCGATATCATCAAGGCAGAGTAAGATCCAAAACGCACACGACGAAAAGTCTTTGATGTTCCTTTTTATGTTTCAAAACAATGAAAGGCCTAGAGCAAGAAAGGGGGACTTGCATAAGTCAGGAGAAAAGATATGAGAAATGTGAAGAAACAATCTCAAAAGACAGAGGGGGGAAGGCAAAAATCAATGCTAACTTTGTAGCTGTCTTCATTTCTGTCTACTTCACTCTCCAACTTGCTATCTGACATCCAAAGATAAAGGCAAAAATATTGTTTTAGCAATCCATAAATAGTGTGTGGGGGGAAATTGTACATTTAATTAAGAACCAATACTCTGATCACAAGTATTAGTGTTTTGAACTGTTCATGGTGCCAACTGAACTCCTGGTTGGAAGGAGAAGTCCATACATGGCAATATATTTGTGAAAGCAGAATAAGTATTAGTAAAAATATATAGATCTTATTTAAACCATACTATTATTCTTACTAATGACATAAACTAGATTGGGCTTTCTAAATTGCTTTCCTTTATGAATATGAGTTTAAATTTCACTGTGATATCTAGGTTTTAATAAAATAAAAATAGGAAACTAGTTAATGAGATATAAATGAGTTCTCAAATTAAGTGATTCCAACCCAGCTCCCTTCTTTCTTTGTTTTTTTGTTTTGTTTTGTGTTTTAAGAAAAGGTCTTGCTCTGTTGGCCAGGCTGAAGTGCAGTGGCAGGATCTCAGCTCACTGCAGCCTCAATCTCCCAGGCTCAAGCGATCCTTCTGCCTCATCCTCAGTCTCCCAAGTAGCTGAGACCACAGGCATGTGCCACCACACCCGGCTAATTTTTTGTATTTTTAGTAGAGAGTGGGTCTGACTACATTGTCCAGGCTGGTCTTGAACTCCTGAGCTCAAAAGATCCTCTCACCTCAGTCTTCCTAAGTGCTGAGATTATAGGAGTGAGCCACTGCACCCAGCCTCTTCTTCATTTTCCAGGAGCATTTTCAGCTACAATATCCAGGTGATTATTTCACTCTTTAACCCTGCCAAGTGAAAATCTCAGTGTGGTCTCGGGGTCTCAGGAAAAAACCTTAAACCCACAGCAAGTTCACAGACTAATTCTTTAAAACTAGGAGCATGAGGAGTCAAAATACATGTTAAAAATACAGAATTCAGGTAGATACTGCCCAAGAGGAAAAAAAGATAAGCACTGATAGCCTTGAGAAACCAAGTGATCAGGAACAGATAAATCTGGGCTAAAAATGAATAAAGGGAATTTCCGTTTTAATGTTTTTTAGATGGAATCTTGCTCAGTTGCCCAGGCTGGAGGGCAGTGGCATGATCTTGGCTCACTGCAACTTCCACCTCCCAGGGTTCAAGCAATTCTCCTGCCTCAGTCTCCTGAGTAACTGAGATCACAGGTGTGTACCACCACACCTGGCTAATTTTTATATTTTTAGTAGAGACGGGGTTTCACCATGTTGGTCAGGCTGGTCTCAAACTCCTGACCTTGTGATCCACCTGCCTCAGCCTCCCAAAGTGCTGGGATTACAGGCATGAGCCACTGCACTCAGCCTGGTTTAAATTTTAATGCTTACCACATTTCTTACTAAAATACTGAGAAAGATATACTTATGGTAGAAGTGTAAACTAATATTTTCTGGAGGGCAACATTGCATATTCCATCATAAACTTAAAATAGACTGGTCATTGGTTCCAGATTTTCTGCTCCTAGGAATTTTTCTAAAGAAATAATTACAGTAACCTGGTACAGTGGTTCATGCCTGTGATTCTAACAGTTTGGGAGGCTAAGGTGGGAGGATTGCTTGATCCCAGGAGTTCAAGACGAGTCTAAGCAACATAGAGAAATCCCATCTCTACAAAAAAAAAAAAAAAATTATTTAGCCAGGCATAGTGGTGCACACCTATGGTCCCACCTACTCAGGAGGCTAAGGTGAGAGGATCGCTTAAGCCCAGGAGGTCAAGGCTGCAGTGAGTGGTGACTGCACTACTTTACTCCAATTTGGATGACAGAAAGAGATTCTGTCTAAAAAAAAAGGAAAAAAAGAAATAATTAGACTGGTTTTCTAAAAAGAGTAATATGGCTGGGTGCTGTGGCTTACTCCTGTAATCCTAGCACTTTGGGAGGCAGAGGTGGGTGGATCACGAGGTCAGGAGTTCGAGACCAGCCTGGCCAACATGGTGAAACCCTGTCTTTACTAAATATACAAAAAGTAGCCGGGTATGGTAGCATGTACCTGTAATCCAGCTACTCAGGAAGCTGAGTCAGGAGAATCACTTGATCCTAGGAGACAGACGTTGCAGTGAGCCAAGATCATGCCACTATACTCCAGCCTGGGTGGCAGAGTGAGACTCTGTCTCAAAAAAAAAAATATATATATATATATATACACACACACACACACAAGGATGTACATAGCAATGTCATTATTCAATTGAAAAATTAGAAGAAAATAATGCCAACAAAGGAGATGTAGGCTAAATATAATATGGTACCTACATAATTGAATATGTTGGAGCAAAATTGAAAGAGGATATTTGAATGCACGAAAATATATTCACAATACAGCCAGTGAATAAAAGCAAGCGTTTAGTAAATAATGTTGTGGTTGAGAGCTCACACTTTCCAACCAGACAAGCTAAGTTCAAATCCTCCATGCTTACTGGCAATGCGGCTTTGAGAAAGTTTACAGTTCCCTGGTAGTAAAAGGGTGACAATAGCACTGCTTACTTCATTGGGTTGTTTGGAAGACTAAATGATCCAATGCACGTACAGTGGTTAGAGAAGTACCCAATACATAGCAAGGGCTCAGTTAATGTTAGCTACTATTTTTATCAAAAATATCACCAGGCAAGAATTTTGTTAGAAGAGGGATGGGGAACTGGCAGCGGTAAACTATAATGTGAACATGCAGCCCGATGAAATATTCTGAGGATGCCTTTGTTTGCAAGTACAGAAAACTTAAGTCAAATGGCTTTAAACAATAAAGATGGGAAAATGACTATTGTAACTTCAAAAAGCTAAAGATAATATGCATTTCAGGGTTAGGTAATGCAGTGGTTTGATTCAATGGAATGCAAGCTTCAGGTATTTTTGTATCTCTAGCTCATAGAAGAGTGTCTGATGCACAATAGGTACTAAATAAATATTTTTGTATAAATTAAAGTAGGATCGCATTTTCTACATAAACTACCATCCTTCTACCTACCGTCATGGTATCAAACTTGCCGAAGCATTATTAGATGTAACATCTTTGGACTACGCTATCCAGAAAGAGAGAAAGGGAGAGTCTTATTTCATAACTCTCAAAGAAGAGCAATACATGTATCCTCTGAATGAAAAGATGAAGATCTCTGATTGCAGGGCATACAAGGAGTCACGAAGTTTCATAGCAGATTTATTCAGAGTCAAAGATCTGGACCTGTTGTGTTCCATGGAGTCAAACTCAGCGATGTTAGCTGACATACAAGTATTGTATGTCACTGAGAATTTCACTAAGAATAGGAAGAAATTAATTTTCTGTCTTAGCTATATATTTGAAAAGAGATTTCAATCACCTCCAAAAGGACGAAGGTGTTACAAAGCAAACCATTCACACAGACTCTAAGAAAATAGTGAATAAAACAATGAATAGTGAAAAAAATAAAATAATCAAATAGAAAACTAAATTTTAAATAACTGTTGAAAATAATGCCCTAATGGCCAAGTGTGATGGCTCATGCTTATAATCCCAGCATTTCTGGAAGCCAGGGTGGGAGAATTGCTTGCGGCCAAGAGTTAAAGACCAGCTTGGACAATACAATGAGACCCCCATCTTTAACAACAACAAAAAAGTGAATCAGCTGGGCCTGACGGTGAATGCCTGTAGTCCTAGCTACTCAGCAGGCTGGGGAGGAAGGACAACTTAAGCCCAGGAGTTTGACATTACAGTGAGTTATGATTGTACCAGTACCTTCTAGCCTAGGTGACAAAGTGAGACCCTGACCCTGACTCAAAAAATAAAAATTAAAAAGGAAAACACTACAATATGATTTTTGCTTCCAGCCATGATGATGTACCAGTACCAGACTAGGCTTCCTACCATAAACATCTAGAAATCTAGACAAAATATATGTAACAACTACTTTCAGACATTGAACAACAGGCAACATAGGACTAACCAGGCAAAGAATGGCTTCTAGGAAAAAATTACAGGGAAGCTGAAAGCTGAACAACTTCCTAAGGCAGTACAGGAGGTATCTGAGTTCTGACAATCTAGAATGAAGAGGTACCACTGAACATTCGGAGCAGTCATAGAGACTCCAAAATGTCTGCACCTTAGGAGTAAGGCTTAATAGCCATGGAGTACAGGTTGCTCTGGATCCACTCAAAAGAAACTTGAAAACACATCCCAAAAGTATGAAAATGATCCAGAAAGTAAATTAACCTCCTGACACAGAAAAACTCCAAAATCTTTAAAGGAATGGAGGAAAAAATCCACACCCTCAAAAATGTCCAGCATTCAAATGAAGATTATGCCACATACAAAATGTCAGAAAAATGTTTCTGATATCCAAGAGAAATATCAGTTAATTGGAATGGACAAAGAAAATATGGAAATGATTGAACTAGCAAGCAGGGACTTCATTAACAGTTACTGTAAATATATACAAGGACTTAAACATACACCTGAAGAAAAGGAGCCTGATACACGAATGTTCGCAGCAGTTGTATTCATAATGGTTGCAAACTAGAAACAACCCAAGAGTCCAATCAACAGGAGAATTATCTTAGACTTCTCAGACTGATAAAACAAAATATCATAGCTTGGGTGAAAAAAACTTAGACATTTATGTCTCCCAGTTCTGGAGGCTGGGAAGTCCAAGATCAGAGTGCCAGCATGGTCAGGCTCTTGATAAGGGTCCTCTTCCTGACTTACAGAAAGCCACAGTGTATGTTTTGGGGTGTGGGTGGTGGAGAAAGAGAGAGAGATTGAGAGTGCTCTGCTCTCTTTCTGTTCTTAGAAGTACACTAAATCCCACCATGGGAGCCCCATTGTCATCATCTCATCTAAACCTAATCACCTCCCAAAGGCCTCACCTCCAAATACCATCATAATAGGGATTAGGGATTCAGTTATGAATTCTGGGGGTACACAAACATTCAGTCCATGCAAGAATGGATACACACAGTGTGTTATATTTATATAATGGAATATTACTAAGTGACAAAAAGAAGCAAACTACTGATAGGCATAACAATACTAATGAATTTTAATAATGCTAAGCTGAGCAAAAAAAGCTAGGAAGAAAAGTACGTAGTAGATGGCTCTGATTTTATGAAACTGTTGAACAGCCAGAACTAATCTGTAATGATAGAAATCATATCCGTGGTTGCATGAGAATGATGTTGGGGTAATTGACTACAAAAAAAAAGTATAGGAAACTTTTTGGAGAAGTGAAAATATTCCTTATCTTGATTGTGGTGGTGAATATATGGATATATACAAAGGGCATTGAGGTGTTCATTTAAAATGGTTGTATATTAATAAATGTAAATGATACCTCACTAAAGTTGATTTTTAAAATACTGCTATGGAAATGAAAAGAAAGATCACCTTAACAATGTACAAGGATATTTCTGAAGGCTCCGTTCTGTTCCATTGGTCTATATCTCTGTTTTGGTACCAGTACCATGCTGTTTTGGTTACTGTAGCCTTGTAGTATAGTTTGAAGTCATGGATTGGAGACTTAAATGTTAGACCTAATACCATAAAAACCCTAGAAGAAAATCTAGGTAGTACCATTCAGGACATAGGCACGGGCAAGGACTTCATGTCTAAAACACCAAAAGCAACGGCAGCAAAAGCCAAAATTGACAAATGGGATCTCATTAAACTAAAGAGCTTCTGCACAGCAAAAGAAACTACCATCAGAGTGAACAGGCAACCTACAGAATGGGAGAAAATTTTTGCAATCTACTCATCTGACAAAGGGCTAATTTCCAGAATCTACAAAGAACTCAAACAAATATACAAGAAAAAAACAAACAACCCCATCCAAAAGTGGGGAAAGGATATGAACAGACATTTCTCAAAAGAAGACATTCATACAGCCAACAGACACATGAAAAAATGCTCATCATCACTGGCCATCAGAGAAATGCAAATCAAAACCACAATGAGATACCATCTCACACCAGTTAGAATGGCAATCATTAAAAAATCAGGAAACAATAGGTGTTGGAGAGGATGTGGAGAAATAGGAACACTTTTACACTGTTGGTGGGATTGTAAACTAGTTCAACCATTATGGAAAACAGTATGGCGATTCCTCAAGGATCTAGAACTAGATGTACCATATGACCCAGCCATCCCACTACTGGGTATATACCCAAAGGATTATAAATTATGCTACTACAAAGACACATGCACACGTATGTTTATTGCGGCACTATTCACAATAGCAAAGACTTGGAATCAACCCAAATGTCCATCAGTGACAGACTGGATTAAGAAAATGTGGCACATATACACCATGGAATACTATGCAGCCATAAAAAAGGATGAGTTTGCGTCCTTTGTAGAGACATGGATGCAGCTGGAAACCATCATTCTTAGCAAATTATCACAAGAAGAGAAAACCAAACACCGCATGTTCTCACTCATAGGTGGGAACTGAACAATGAGCTCACTTGGACTCGGGAAGGGGAACATCACACACTGGGGCCTATCATGGGGAGGGGGGAGGGGGGAGGGATTGCATTGGGGAGTTATACCTGATATAAATGATGAATTGATGGGTGCTGACGAGTTGATGGGTGCAGCACACCAACATGGCACATGTATACATATGTA
>NC_045440.1:29577518-29678177 GCF_002776525.5 Piliocolobus tephrosceles | reverse complement strand
TAAAAAAAAAAAAAAAAAAAAAAAAAAAAAAAAAAAAAAACAATGTACAAGGATAACAAATACCTGAAAACGATTTGCTAAAGAATGGAGAAATTCCCATTAGTTTGCATACTTATTAGAATGCGTGACTTCTATGAAACAGGAGCAGAAAGCCAAGATACAGGAAAAAAAAAAGAAGAAGACTAAGAATAAAAGACTAATATGCATAGAAAAGGGAGAAAAAAGACTCAAGGTAGGATAATTTTCAAAAAGATAGAATCACAATAGTAGGATTTAAATGCAAATTGATTCAATGAAGCATAAGATTAAACTTAGTAAAATCTAATCAAACAGAAATAACTTGACAAATTTTTCAAAATGCAGTATAAGAAAACCAAAGTGACCAAAAAAAAAAAAAAAAAAAAGGAGGGAAAAAATAAAAGGAAAAAAAAAAGAAAAAAAAATTTAAAAAAAAAAAGAAAAAAAAAACCAAAGGGAAAAAAAAAAAAAAAAAAAAAATGGATGGTGAAGATTACAGGTAAGAAGAAAGGAAATAGAGTTTAAACCTAAGAGTTGCAGGTATTCTCAGGAAGACACTCCAACTAGACAAGAAGTGAACATCTAGAGCTTAACTGAAAACCACATCGAAACTGTCAAGAAAGCTTAGTGTAAAAAGCTTATCACAAACTCTTCAAAATCTCTGAAAGATAACCCACATACACACATATCCTGGAAAAAATACATGGTATTTTCACTAAACAGATAAGCCTTTAAACACCTAGAGATTTTTTTTAAGTTTAACAACACAAGAAATAAAAATCAGACTCTTGTCAAACTCTAAAATGCTAAAAAGCCAAAAAAAATTGTGGTTTTAAGGAAAAATATCATGTCCCTCAAATTCTGATATCAACTAAATGGCAAATCATGCATGAATAAACAGAAAGATATTTCAAAATATGTACCACACAAAGATTCTTTACCTTCTAGGGAAGATGTATGACTTGTCCACTTCTCCAAAGACCAGTGCTCCATCTAGAGCTAGAAAAGCCAGACGGAATACAAATTTTTTTTTTTTTAAAGCCAAGAGTTGCTAAGGCAACAACAAAATGGACTAATACTTCATAAAGGAAGAAACAGAGAGGCGAACTGGCCTCTGCAGCTGCTTTTCTCCTGGAGGTATTGATGAATTTGAATATGGGTAAGAAGCTAAGAGTCTAGGGCAAAATCCAGGGCTGGAAGAGGGCTGCAGCAGGAGTAAAAGGAATCGGAAGAGTTTTGGTGGAGATTTATAAGGTTTCAAGCACACGGCAGATTATTTTCCCCAAAACATGTATTGAAAACTGGAACCTGTATGTGGCAAAAGGCAAAAACATAAGTGGGAAGACCCTGCAAAACAAAACAGAGCTCTGTTGTCAGTCTCACATGACAAAGATTGGAATTTGATACCCATAAAAAAAAGCATTCCCAAAACACACCAACATTCTAGATGAAACTACACAAGGTCAGTCTTGAGCCAGAGGTCATCCCTCATGTAGCCATGATTCAGCACAGTTCCTTACTGAAGTAAACCAACTGACCACCACTCTGCCAAGAGGGGAAAGTGAGCCTTCTCAGGAATCTAGAGTTTCTATATTTTTTAAATAAATAATGTCTGGCATTTATTCAAATATTCCTTCACATGTCAAAAAATAACAAGAGAAAAAAAATAATCGATAGAAACAGACCCATAGGTGATCCCAATTTTAGTCTTAACCTACAAGGATGTTAAAATAACCACAATTCAATTAATGTTCAATTAATATGAAAACAAAGAATATGCATAAAAGAGTTGAAAGGCTAGGTAATTTCATCGGTATATTCAAAATGATGAAAACAGGATCAAATGGAAATTCCAGAACTAAAAAGAAACAAAATATAAAATTAAGAACTAACTAGTTGGGTTCAATAACACATTAGACACAACATCTATCACCTGGAAAATAGGTAACAGAAAACAATCAAACTAAAGCAGAGAGAGGAAAAAAAAAAAAATTGAAAACACAGAAAAAAGCATTAGAGACAGGTGCGATTCAGGGAGAAGATCTAATAAACAAGCAAGTGAAGTTCCAGAAGAAAAAGAGAAGGAAAATAGGGTAAGAGACAGATGTGAACCAATACTGGCAAAGGGTTTCTCAAAACTGATGAAACACTTCTGATCACTCATAACTTCCTGACAAACTGACCCTTTTAGCACTGTAAAGTCCCTCTCTTTGTCTCTAGTACCTTTTATTTTGTTTTTAAAGTCTATTTTCTGATATTAGTACAGCCCTTGCACCTTTCTAATGGTTGCTATTTGCATAATATGTTTTCTATCCTTTTACTTCCATTCTATTTGTGTTTTTGAATCAAAATTATTTCCTTTAGACAGCATATAGTTGGATCTTATTTTTTATCCAATCTGACCATTTGTACATTTTGATTGTATATTCTATTAACATTAATGTTATTATTGATATAGAATTACATTCACCATTATTACACTTATTGTTTTCTATAATTTTCATGGTTTTTTATCCCTCTAATCCTTTCTTACTATTTTCTTTTCTATTGAGTGAATATTTTCTACTAATGCATTTAAATTTCTTTGACAATTTTTAAAATTTTCTTGAGTCATCTTCTTAGTGTCTTTTGTAGGGCCTACCGACACATCTTAACTTATCAGAATCAGCTTCAGATTGATACCATTTTAATTCCAGTGAAATACAGAAATGTTATTCCTATATAGCTCTATTCCCTTTTCCTACTTATTGTAGTATTATTGTTGTACATCTGTCAATATTATAAACCCAATAATACATTGTTAAAGTTCTTCCTTTATAAGATTTTAGGTCTTTTCAAAGAGCAGAGAGAAGAAAGGAGAGCAAATATATTTTTGTAGCTTTTGTTGTATTAACCTTCCTATTTATCATTTCTGGTTTCCTTCATTTATACTTTGATCAAGTAATCATCTGGAATCATTTTCCTAGCACAGCATTGTTCCTACTCACCTACTTGTGCTGTTATTCACAAGCATAACACATTCCTATACGTTATAGGCAAAGCAATACATTATCTACATTTTTTTACAATTGCTTTTTAAGTTAGGTAAGATAACAAAAGAGAACAAATATGCATTTATACTGGAATTTAACTAACCTTTTTTTCTTTACTGGTGCTCTCTAGTGTGGGGTGTGTGTGTGTGTGTGTGTGTGTGTTTAGATTCAAAATATTTGGAGAATTCTATACCTGCAACCCTCAATTTCCAGTAAGCCTTTATTGCCAGAAGAAAGAACTCTGATTCCCCGTTGTGATATAACTCTACATATGTCATTTTAAAAATGAGAGAGTTCCCTTTCCTCAATGTCCCTAAATCTTTAATAATAAGCATATCTAAACATGCCCCAGGGATACTATTACAAAATCAAAATCAAGCCCAGGAGCAACTTGCTTGCTTAACACACACACACACACACACACACACACACACACACAAACTGCAGGGCCTCACCTGTTTATGCTGGCAAAACATATGGGGAATATATGTGTGAATGGATTCAGACAGTATTGGACAAGGAGGGGAGAAGACATTACATAAGACTGTATTTATTGGTATAGATTTCACCATTGACACTCTGTGTCTTTGTAACAGCTTGAGCAGGGAGACCTGTAGAACATGATGCAGTGAAACTGTTTCCTTGATTTTAAAGAAAATGGGAAGATCTGAGGGTGACAGAGGCCACATGGGGCACTTAAATGCCAGAGGCATGGTCATAATATCAGGACACAAGATCAAAGGAACACCCTGGTGAAGATGTCTGGTATTTAGAGAATTAAAGCAGACTGTCGAAACTCAAAGAGCTTTTAACTTCGATTTCAGCTACTATTCTAGAGGACCCTCAGAATGTGCCCGAAGGGAGAGAATATTTGTATCAAACATGAATACCCAGTGCAGGGATGCTTTTAATAATCAGGTAGACAAAATGACCTTCTCTATTGTTAGCCAACCCCCTCTTCCCTAGCTAATACATCTGCTGTTGGCTCAACTTTCCCATTAAAAGACCAACCTGGAGCCCCCAATATAATACCATGCCTTTGGGGGATAGCTACCTAGCCAGCTACCTAGCACAAGGTTAACTGCATTGGCAGCCTTCCTTATAAAGGTGCCATTTATCTTCACTTATCATTTGGACTTCGATATGCTTTCCTTCTCAACATGCTTCTACAAGTGAAACCATTACTGAATACTTTATATATAGTCATGACAGGCATGGTGCCCCAAAGGATATTGTTTCTGACCTAGGAACTCACTTTACAGTGGTGGGGAAAAATGAATAAACCAGCTACTAGTTTTATTATGTATCCCATCATCTAAAAGCAGCTGGAGCTGGACTTGTAGAACATTGCAATGAGCTGTGGAAAAATGAGTCACTCCAGCTGAAAGACAGGCCAGATTGCAGCCCTGAAGGATTCTAGGTAAGTTCTCTTTCTTCTACAGTCAGAATATGGGTCCAGGAAACAATGGAGCAGAAGGGGGTGTGATACCTCTAAAAATTAAACCTGGTAACATACTTATAAAAAACATTACATATTCTTATAGCTGTTATCCACTAGTTTTGAAGTTCTGTTTGCAAGGAAGGAGATAACCATCCCAGTGAATTGCCACCAGACTGTCTGTATTCCCTTTACCATTGGGTGAACAGATAAAAATGCAGTGTTAATTGCCTAGTAATTGACGTGAATTATCAAAAAGGAAATAAGGTTGCTCCTTCTCCATGAGGACAAAGAAAAATATGGTTAGAGCCTTTCTTAACATGTTCAATGATGAGTTTTGGGTGAATGACTACGGAAGTCCCATAGAGACAAAACTAGCTAGGTTTCAGGGTTGTGCTGAAATTAAGCAAAGAATTAATCTGAGAGAGATCCCAGTTCACTGATGTATGGCTGAAGACAAAGGGAATATCATTCTACTCACAGCTACGCTGTACAGCATTGTAGCCACCAGTCATACGTGGCTATTTAAATCCAAATGTAAATTAATTAAAATTAAATACAATTAAAATATTAGTTTCTCATTTCACCAGCCACATTTTGAGGGTTTGCTGGCCACAGGTGACTTCTGCATTGAACAGTGCAGGCACAAACCATTTGCACCATTACAGGAACTTTCACTGGGCAGCATGGATCTGCGACCACATAACCAATGGAAGCAATAAGGACCGTGACTTCTCGTCACACTTCCTTCTATGAACATATTTTAACCAAATTCTCTCTTCTTTCCTCTTTTTTTTTAAGTCTATATTGTATATAGCAGGAATCCCCAACCCCCAGGCCACAGACTGATACCAGTCCAGGGCCTGCTAGGAACCAGGCTGCAAAGCAGGAGGTGAGTGGTGGGCGAGCAAGCCAAGCTTCATCTGTATTTACAGCCTCTCCCTAACACTCACATTACCGCCTGGGCTCCGCCTCCTGTCAGATCAGTGGCAGCATTAGATTCTCAAAGGAGCACAAACCCTATTGTGAACTGCACATGCGAGGGATCTAGGTTGCACGTTCCTTATGAGAATCTAATGCCTGATGATCTCTCACTGTCTCCCATCACCCCCAGATGGGACCATCTAGTTGCAGGAAAACAAACTCAGGGCTCCCACTCATTCTACATTATAGTGAGTTGTATAATTATTTTATCATATATTACAACACAAAAATAATAGAAATAAAGCGCACAATAAATGTAATGCACTTGAATCCCCTTGCACCCACCTCCATGGAAAAATTGTCTTCCACAAAACCAGTCCCTGCTTCCAAAAAGACTGGGGACTGCTGGTATAGAGGTATTTCACTTTTCAGTTTTGTCATCATTTAAAAAATATTGAGAAGATATTGTAATAAAACTAGAGGGGGAATGAATATTGGGCAGAGATCTGGGACATGGGGAAGGGTGCAAGCAAGAACTTGCCACACTTCCAAGATGAAAAAGTCAGAAACTTGCCCTCTCAAACCGGTTTCGGCTCTGCCATGGTCTGGAGGCTTAAGTTTAGCCCGTGGTGTGCTCTTGTTTGGGACATTCATGTGAAACAAATGATGCTTAGTAACAGAGACTCTTCAGAAGTCTGGTAGTGGCAGCTGTGGAGGTCGGTGTCCAGAGCAGGGGTGGGGAAGGTGGCTGAGGAAGTGTCTGATGGCAGTGTCCAGAGAACACAAAGACCATGGTGGAACAGAGGCAATCAGACAGCTGCCCTTTCTGGGGGTGGCCTAGCCAGTCCTGCCATGCAGCCACCAGTGGCTTCCCCGCATGTAAAACCTTCCTTCCTATCCATTCTGTGAACAGCTCCTTATCCTTCTAGAAGTAGATTCCTTTCTGCTTAATTTAGCCGGAGTCAGTTTCTATTGTTTGCAAGTAAGAATTCTGAAGGAAATTTAAATTTTTTTAAAATTTTTAATAATAGGTTAAGCATTGTTTTCCAAAAACCAAAAGGCTAAAATTTTAAGAGGAATGTTTATCTTTCAGAATACTGGAAAAGGTAAAAGCAAACAAAGTGTATTACACAAAGTAAAAGACATAAATTCAGAACACAACAAGAAAGCATAAAATCTAAAAATATAAAACAAGATAACAGAGATGAGGCCAAGTATATATGATAATACATTTAAGTTATTTCAACTTCCCATTTAAAAAATATTTTAAAAATCTATACATATGCTGTTTAAGCTTAAAGAGACACATTAAAATGAGAAATGTGTTGAAAGAATAAACAAAGGCTTATCAGACAAATGAAATTTTAAAAACAGAAAGGATGGCCCCTTTGATTTCAAACAAAATTTAATATAAGGTAAAAATGAAAAGGTTTCCATAGAAAAGAAGGTCATTTGACATTCATGAAAGGCAAAATCTACGTAAAATTTATAATAGCCATGAACCTTTATGTTTTATACAAAAGCATCAAATTATGTAAAACAAAAATAGGATTGCTATGAGAGATTGTAAAACATCTCTTTCCACATTTTATAGATCTATTAGCAGAGAAAGACAAATGGAGATACAACTAGGACATGGAAAAAATTTGGTAGTATGATCACAGATGTGTCCATCCATTCTTCTTCAAATCCATGCAAATAACAAGAAAAATAATTAAAAATAAATGTACCGCCACGCTGAAAAGTAAGTGATAGTGCCAATCAGTGCACCAGAAATTTTAAATAATCTTGGAAAATCATACATCACTAAGAGGAGAGTGATGGGGAAAAAAATGGAAGAGAAATTTCGGCCTAAAACAACTAAGAAAAAAAATAACAACTATTGAAGTAAAAGCAATTCTAAGTACTTCAAGTTCAGTTATTAAGGTTGAGATACAAAAGAAGGAAAGGCTATTGGTCAAACAAGAAGATGACTAATTAAAGAAACCGTGTCACCAAAGGCTGTGTAGGCAGCCCCCTTCCTTCCTATCTGCTTCTTACAGTGAGCAGCAGATAAAGAAGGCTTCTGCCCTATGACAAACTCCAGGAACTTTTTCTACACTTAGAGGACAGATCTGCCTGAGACCATTTCCTAGCACTGTGGTTAGCAATCTTGGTTGTAAATTAAAATCAACTAGAACATTTAGAAAAATGCCAGTGTCCAGGCGGCTCCCCAAACCAAACAAATTAAGATCTCAGGGTGGGCGTGGGGGTGTGGGTGGGGGTAAGACCAAGGCTTCAGTAGTTTCTCAACCTTCCCAGGTGATTGCAATGAGCAAACAAGGTTTAGAGCCACAGGCTTTGTAGAAATGTTGGGGCTGAAAACAGAAGAGCAAAGACCAAAGTACTACTAAACTTCGAAGTGGACAGCAAAGGAAGAAAAACATTGGAAGGGAACAGAGGCTCTGGTTTTAGCCTCTACGTAAAAGCAGGGAGCACAGCTCTCAGAAATGGGAGATTTGACCCCTAGAACTTGGGGTTGACTCTTGTGTAAGAAAAGCCTGACTCTTGTGTAAGAAAAGCCTGTCAAAGGAGATACCATCTCCCACCCGTTAGAATGGCGATCATTAAAAAGTCAGGAAACAACAGGTGCTGGCGAGGATATGAAGAAATAGGAACACTTTTACACTGTTGGTGGGACTGTAAACTAGTTCAACCATTGTGGAAGACAGTGTGGCGATTCCTCAAGGATCTAGAACTAAAAAATACCATATGACCAGCCATCCCATTACTGGGTATATACCCAAAGGATTATAAATCATGCTGCTATAAAGACACATGCACACGTATGTTTATTGTGGAACTATTCACAATAGCAAATACTTGGAACCAACCCAAATGTCCATCAATGACAGACTGGATTAAGAAAATGTGGCACATATACACTATGCAATACTATGCAGCCATAAAAAGGATGAATTCATGTCCTTTGTAGGGACATGGATGCAGCTGGAAACCATCATTCTCAGCAAACTATCGCAAGAACAGAAAACCAAACACCACACGTTCTCACTTATAGGTGGCAACTGAACAATGAGAACACTTGGACACAGGAAAGGGAACATCACACACCGGGGCCTGTCGTGAGGTGGGGGGAGGGGATTAGGGATAGCGTTAGGAGATATACCTAATGTAAATGACGGGTTAATGGGTGCAGCACACCAACATGGCACATGTATACATATGTAACAAACCTGCACGTTGTGCACATGTACCCTAGAACTTAGAGTATAATAATTTTTTAAAAAGCCTGTCAATGAGAACAATTCCAGCTGCCACCATCACTCACAATCCTCAAGAGTGATTTACGCCCAGAAGATTATGGTCTCACACAACCTACTTGGCAACAATCCCCACCTCCCACTAGACCCCCTGAGACAGGGTTTTGCACTCAGACCACCAAGAGGCAAAAGGAGAATCTCAAATAAAAATATAGGCAACCAAACAAGAATCACACAACATTTGAGGAAAATTAATATCCACAAAAGACAGAAGCCAAATTCAACAAATAGAAGACGAAGGAAAATAAAGTTTTAAAATAAGGACAGTTAATACCCTCAGAGAAATAAGAAAAGCCTTCTATAAAAATATAACAAACGAGATCTTAGAAATTAAACATATGGTCATATTTAAAAATTCAACTAATAGGCTGAAGGGGAAAATGGAGAGATTAAAATCAAATTGAACTAAAGAATTCTTCATAAAACATTAAAAACCACAAAAAGAGGTGGAAAATAGGAGATAAACCTTCAGCTGCATAAAAAAGAGATCCACAATTTCTACAATAGCAGAGAGGAAATAAATGTAATACACACAGATATAAAATTTTATGTATGTGTTCATGTGTGTATCTACATGTGTGATGTGTATTATATTTACACAAAGAATCATATATGTGTGTGTATTATGTTTATAGAGAGATCTGTGTGTCTGGCGGGGGGGGGGGGGGTTTGGGTATACACACAGAAAACCTTCCAGAACTGAAAAAAGACCCACATCTTCAGAATTGAATGCTTACTAAGCGTCAAATGGTAGGAAAGAACAAGCCTGCTCTCTTTTAAAAAGTTGGTGCAGCTCAGAACTACACAGATAAATAAGAGAACCTAGAAGTTTCTAGGGAAAAATTTCAAGGCTACCAAAGGAAATAGTCTTATCTTGACTTGTCATTAGCAACAGTGAAACTGATGAGGCCATGGAGCAGTATTTTCAAGTTCTGAAGAAATAATATCCTAATAGTTAGTGACATACAATAAACAATAAACATGTATGAGTAAAGTGTATAGTATGTGAATAGACGACAAGTAGCAGAGAAATAAGAAAAAAATAGAGCAAGAGAAGGGAAATTTGGAAAAGCAGGGAGGTAAAACGGAGGGCAGTTGCAGTATCAGGCGTTGCAGTATCAGAAAGGGTGGACTCATTGAGAAGCAAGGTTTGTGCAGACATTTGAAGGAAGAGTGAGAGGATATGGAGGAGACATATAAGGAAAAGAATTCCAAAGAGTGTGTGTGTGTGTGTGTATGTGTATACACGTACATATTTTAATGAGCACTAAAAATAAAATAATAGCAGAGAACAATGGTGAGTTTGAGGATTTGGGGGCTGATCAAAGAAAAGACAGAAAGATAGAACAAGAAGGCAATATTGCACAATGCAAGCTTTATTGGACAGGATTGTCCAATAAAGGGAAAGTCCCTCACAGCAGAAGACTTTCCAGAGACACCCAGAAGAAGAGGGCAAGGGAAATGCCAGGGGAGACGGGCATATGCCCCTCACAATCTATGCACATAACAAAATTGCATATGTACCCCATACATTTAAACAAAATTTTTAAATGAATAGAATTGTAACATCTCTCCAAGTCCACAAAGAAATCAAGAATAATTCTATTGTAATCCATATTTATTTTCAGGCTGTATATCCATTTTTAGCTTTATTGTTCTAACACATAAAAGCAATCTTCACTCATATGTCAACTCAGTGAATAAACTAGCAACTCGTCCATATGTTTAAAACATAATTATTAAGAAATATTCATTACTTCCATCCCAGTTATTTTTGTGGATGGCTGAATCTCTAAATGGAATAATATCAGTTTATAATTTTAAATGACCTGGGTTGCAATTTTTAAAGTATTCACTAAAAATGGTTTAAATATTGGAAATTTATGATCCCACACAAGTAAGAGTCTAAAGGCAACTGGCTCAGGTTTGTCTAATTGCTCAACATATCTGGGCTCTCGTTCTGCTTCTCTATGATGCTTTTGCTTTTCTTTTGGGGTACAAAATGGCAGCCACACTTCTGAGCATCATGTCCTTATACAATAACACTCAATGGCAGAAAGGGAGGTAGAATTTCTTCATGGATCTCTCTCTTCGTTAGGGCAAAATAGTTCTCCCAGAAGGTCCCCTTATGTCTTGTTGGCTAGAACCTGGTGCTGTTTCCACCTCAAAGCAATCACCCACCTGAGGAACTTGACTTCTTCCATCAAAAAGTTGGTGGGGCCAGACCAGGTGGTTCAAGCCTGTAATCTCAAAACTTTAGGACGCCGAAGTGGGAAGATCACTTAAGCCCAGGAGTTCAAGACCAGCCTGTGCAATGTAGCAGGATCTCATCTCTACTAAAGTGGGAAAACTTAGCCAGGCACACTGGCTCATTCCTGTAGTCCCAGCACTTTGGGAAGCCAAAGTGGGAGGATCACTTGAGCCTAGGAGTTCAAGACCAGCCTGGGCAATATAGCAGGATCTCATCTCTACAAAAAATAGAAAAACTTAGCCAGGCGTGGTGGCTCATGCCTGTAGTCCTAGCTACAAGGATCACTTGAGTCCAGGAAGTGAGGCTTCAGTGAGCTATGATTGTACCACAGCACACCAGCTTGGGTAACAGAGCAAGACTCTGATTTAAAAAAAAAAAAAAAAAAAAAAAAATCATGGGGAAGAGAAAAGAATTAGTGGCTCCAGTTCTACTAAGATTTACTAAGATGGTCCTTTTTGAAATGCAGGGAGATAAAACAGAGGGCAGTTTGCAGTATCAGAAGGGTGGAAAAATCCTTGGACAGAATACATAAAGTGAGCATCTGGAGGTTGATTAGTAAATAATAGCAGGCACATTTGGGAGGAAAATCAAATCCTGAAAGTAACCCAGAGGGCAATGAATTTCCTGACATCGTTTCATTCTATATCTTCCAGCTTTGACTGCAGAGCAATGCAAATCCAGGAACTGCACAGCAATTGAGAGTAGAAAAGGTTCCCAGAGAAATCCTCTGTGTCTAACCAGAAAACCTGAAAGTAGAGCCCCTGTGAGACGGAGGATGTGGGGACAAATCCTCATTTTTTTTTTTTTTTTCGCTTTTTATTCTCCCTGCCCTACACTGAAGCAAATCCCAGTCGTGAAGCTGCATTCTCAAGGTAGCAATATATACAGATACAGCACTACGCACACAGCAATGTTGGGCATGAAACTGAAAGAAAGTACTTCTCTCTGACCCGAATAACTAAGCAAAGAGGTCCCTATGGTCCTGTTTTGTCCTAAAAATTTTATAGTCTTACAGTGAATATTTAGAGCTATGAGTCAATTGAGTTAATTTTTGGTATGAGAGATAAAGTTGAGGATACATCTCTCTTTTTCCATGTGAATGACAGATTGTTTCAACAGCATGTGCTGAAAAGACCATCCTTTCTCCATTGAATTACTTTACACTTTTATCAAAAATCAAATTACCGTATTTGTGGAGGTCTGTTGGTGGGGTATCTTTTCTGTTCCATTGATCTATGTGTTTATCCCATTGCCTTGATTACTGTTGCTTTATAGTAAGTCTTAAAATCTAGTAATGAGATTCCTCTAACTGTATTCTTTTTCTAAGTTGTTTTAGCTATTCTAGTTCCATTGCTTTTGCATGTAAACTTTAGAATGAGCTTGTCTTTATTTACAAGAAAAAACTTTCTGGGATTTTGACTGGTGTTGCATTAAGTCTATAGATCGGTTGAGGGAGAATTGACATCTTTACTATGTTGAGTCTTCTAATCCATGAATACCATGTGTCGCTCCATTTATTTGTCTTCTTTGATTTCTTCCTCAGTATTTTGTGGGTTTCAGCATGCAGATCTTATGCATGTTTTCTTAGACTTATACCTAAGTATTTCATTTTTGGGAGCAACAGTAAATGATACCATTTTCAAATTGTGGTTTCCAATTGATCGTTACTAGTTTATGGAAAAACAGTTGGTTTTGGGTGTTGGCCTGTGTCCCGAAATTTTGATAAACCTACTTTTCAGTCTAGAAGCCTTTTTCTAAATTCCTAGATTTCATTAATGTAAATGTCGTCTGCAAATAGGGGCAGCTTTTTTTCTTCTTCCAACCTCTATGCCTTTTATTTCTTCTTATTGCTTCAGTGGACTGGTTAAGACATCTAATGCTATAAATTATAGGACTAGGGAGAGTGGCATTCCTGCTTTGTTCTTGATTTTAGAGAGTAAGAATTGAGTCTTTCATCACTAAAAATGATGTTAGCTGTACAGTTTTCGTCTATGCCCTTTATCAGGCTGAGGAAGTTCCTTCTATTAGTAGTTTGCTGCCACTTTTCATCATGAATGCCTGATGAATTTTTCAAATGCTATTTCTGCATCTATCGATATGATCAAGTGGCTTTTCTTCTTTACATCATTAATATGATGAGTTACATTGACTGAATTTTTTTAGTATTGTACCAGCATGACATGCCCATGATAAGCCTCACTACACTGTGCAGTCTTTTTTTGTTTATTGGTTTTGTTTTTGTTTTTGAGATGGAGTCTCACTATGTCACCCAGGGTGAAGGGCAGTGGTGCTATCTCAGCTCACTGCAACCTCTTCCTCGCAGGTTCAAGTGATTCTCCTGCCTCAGCTTCCCAACTAGCTGGGATTACAGGCATGTGCCACCACACCCAGCTAATTTTTGTGTTTTTAGTAGAGACAGGATTTCACCATGTTGGTCAGGCTAGTCTCAAACTCCTGGCCTCAAGCAATTTCCCCACCTTGGCCTCCCAAAGTGCTGGGATTACAGGCGTAAGCCACTGAGCCTAGCCTAGTATTTTTAAATATATTACCATATTCAACTTGCCAATACAGTAGTCTCCTCTTATTCATGGTTTCACTTTCTACAGTTTCAGTTACCTATGGTCAGCCGTGGTCTGGAAATATTAACTGGAAAATTCCACAAATAAACAATTCATGTGTTTTAAATTGCACACCACTCTGGATAGCATGATAAAAATCTCGCACTGCCCGGCTCTGCCCCACCAGGGAGGTGAATCCTCCTTTTGTCCAGGGGATCCACGTGTCTGTACCCCCCACCTGTTAGTCACTTAGGAGTTGTCTTGTTTATCAGAGCAACCGTCATAGTATCCGGTATTGTGATGCTTGTGTTCAAGTGATTCTTATTTCATTTTGTAATGGCCCTAGAGCACAAGAGTAGTGATGCTGGCCATTCAGATCTGCCAAAAAAGAAACTATCAGTGACTATTCTGAGTGAAAAGGTAAAAGTTTCTGACTTAATATGGAAAGAAAAAAAAGTCGTATGCTGAACTTACTAAGATCCATGATAAAAACCAATTTTCCATCTGTGACTTTATCTGTTGTGAAGAAGGAACAAGAAATTCATGCATAGTATATATAGGGTTTGGTATCATCCACAATTCCAGGAATCCACTGAGGATCTTGGAAAATATCTCCGACCAATAAGTGGGACTAATGTATTTTCATGAGGACAGATATGTCCATGAGGGATAATGACATGACATTTTTCTTTTTCATGTCTTTGATTTGGTTTTAAGTTAATTCAGGTCTCATTAAATGAGCTTTATGTGGTTTTTTTTTTTTTATTATTACACTTTAAGTTCTAAGGTACATGTGCACAATGTGCAGGTTTGTTACATATGTATACATGTGCCATATTGGTGTGCTGCACCCATTAACTCGTCATTTACATTAGGTATATCTCCCAATGCTATCCCTCCCCACTTCCTCCACCCCACGACAAGCCCCGGTGTGTAATGTTCCCCTTCCTGCGTCCAACTGTTCTCGTTAGTCAATTCCCACCTATGCGTGAGAATATGCAGTATTTGGTTTTCTGTTTTTGCAACAGCTTGCTGAGAATGATGTTACCACCTGCATCCATGTCCCTGCAAAGGACATGAACTCATCCTTTTTTACGGCTACATAGTATTCCATGGTGTATATGTGCCACATTTTCTTAATCCAATCGGTCATTGAGAGACATTTGGGTTGGTTCCAAGTCTTTGCTATTCTAATAGTGCTGCAATAAACATACGTGTGCATGAGTCTTTATAGCAGCATGATTTATAATCCTTTGGGTATATACCCAGTAATGGGATGGCTGGGTCAAATAGTATTTCTAGTTCTAGATCCTTGAGGAATCACCACACTGTCTTCCACAATGGTTTAACTAGTTTACAGTCCCACTAACAGTGTAAAAGTGTTCCTACTTCTCCACATCCTCTCCAGCACCTGTTGTTTCCTGATTTTTTAATGATTGCCATTCTAACTGGTGTGAGATGGTACCTCACTGTGGTTTTGACATGCATTTCTCTGATGATGAGTGATGATGAGCATTTTTTCATGTGCCTTTTGGCTGCATAAATGTCTTCTTTTGAGAAGTGTCTGTTCATATCCTTCACCCACTTTTTGATGGGGTTGTGTGTTTTTTTCTTGTAAATTTGTTTGAGTTCTTTGTAGGTTCTGGATATTAGCCCTTTGTCAGATGAGTAGATTGCAACAATTTTCTCCCATTCTGCAGCTTGTCTGTTCACTCTGATGGTAGTTTCTTTTGCTGTGCAGAAGCTCTTTAATTAGATCCCATTTGTCATTTTGGTTTTTGTGGCCTTTGCCTTTGGTGTTTCAGACATGAAGTCCTTGCCCATGCCTATGTCCTGAATGGTATTGCCTAGGTTTTCTTTTAGGGCTTTATGGTTTTAGATCTAACATTTAAGTCTCTAATCCATCTTGAATCAATTTTTGTATATGGTGTAAGGAAGGGATCCAGTTTCAGCTTTCTACTTATGGCTAGTCAGTTTTCCCAGAACCATTTATTAAATAGGGAATCCTTTCCCCATTTCTTGTTTTGCTCAGGTTTGTCAAAGATCAGATGATTGTAGATGTGTGGTATTATTTCTGAGGGCTCTGTTCTGTTCCATTGGTCTATACCTCTGTTTTGGTACCAGTACCATGCTGTTCTGGTTACTGTAGGTTTGTAGCATAGTTTGAAGTCAGATAGCGTGATTCCTCCAGCTTTGTTCTTTTGACTTAGGATTGTCTTGGCAATGCAGGCTGCTTTTTATTTCCACATGAACTTTAAAGTAGTTTTTTCCAATTCTGTGAAGAAAGTCATTGGTAGCTTAATGGGGATGGCATTGAATCTACAAATTACCTTGGGCAGTATAGCCATTTTCACGATATTGATTCTTCCTATCCATGAGCATGGAGTGTTCTTCCTTTGCTTGAGGTCCACTCCAGTTAGGCTACTCCCAGTTAGGCTACTCGGGGGTCAGGGACTCACTTGAGCAGGCAGTCTATCTGTTCTCAGATCTCAACCTCCATGCTGGGAGAATCACTAGTCTCTTCAAAGCTGTTAGAGAGGGACATTTACATCTGCAGAGGTTTCTGCTGCTTTTTGTTTAGCTATGCCCTGTCCCCAGAGGTGGAGTCTACAGAGGCAGGCAGGCCTCTTTGACCTGCGGTGAGCTTCAACTGGTGCGAACTTCCCAGCCGCTTTGTTTACCTACTTAAGCCTCAGCAATGGAGGGTGCCCCTCCCCCAGCCTCACTGCCACCTTGCAGTTAGATCTCAGACTGCTGTGCTAGCAATGAGGGAGGCTCCGTGGGTGTGGGACCCTCCAAGCCAGGCACAGGATATAATCTCCTGGTGTGCCGTTTGCTAAGACCCTTAGAAAAGTGCAGTATTAGGATGGGAGTGACCCGATTTTTCCAGGTGCTGTGTGTCACAGTTTCCCTCGGCTAGGAAAGTGAATTACCCCTTGTGCTTCCTGGGTGAGGCGATGCCTCACCCTGCTTAGGCTCTCACTCACTGGGCTGCACCCACTGTCCTGCACTGACTGTCTGACACACCCCAGTGAGATGAACCTGGTACCTCAGTTGGAAATGCAGAAATCACCCATCTTCTGCGTTGCTCACGCTGGGAGATAGAGGCTGGAGCTGTTCCTATTCAGCGATACTGGTGCCCCCCACTAAATATTCTTAATTACTCTAAAACAATGGTTCTGAACCCAAGGAGATCCCTTTCCTTACCATTCTTCCCCATAGGAACACAAGCAATGTCTGGAGACATTTTTGATTGTCACAGCTGGGGTGGTGCTACTAATGCTAGTGAGTAAAGGTCTGGGATGCTGCTAAACATCCTACCATACATGGGACAGACTCACACAAACAGAATTCTCCAGTCCAAAATACTGCTTAGGTTTAGAAAATCTACTCTAAAAGATAACTTCTAAAGCAAAAACAGTAACACTGTATTGTGTGTTTACAGCATATATAAAAGTAGAGGGTATGAAAGCAATAGTATGATTAATGGGAGGGAGGAATTGGGACTAACTATTGTGATATCCTTACATAGCACAGGAAACAATGTTTTTTGAAGGTAGACTCTTGTTAATTAAAGATGTATATTTTAAAACCTAGGACAACCAATAAAAAATAATGAAGATAAAATGTAATAATAAAATACATTCAATTAACAAAAGAGGAGGCTGAAAAGGAGAGCAAAAACTAAAGAATAGATAGAACAAATATAAAACAGCTAGCAAGATGGTGGATTTTAATTGCGTCATTTTAATAACCACATAAAGTGGGGGCAGTTTCAAGATGGCTGAATAGGAACAGCTCCAGGCTACAGCTCCCATCGTGAGCGACACAGAAGACCGGGGATTTCTGTATTTCCAACTGAAGTACCGGGTTCATATCACTGGGGCATGTTGGACAGTGGGTACAGGACAGTGGGTGCGGTCCACTGAGCAAGAGCCGAAACAGGGCGAGGCATCACCTCACCCGGGAAGCACAAGGGGTAATTCCCTTTCCTAGCCGAGGGAAACTGTGACACATAGCACCTGGAAAATTGGGTCACTCTCACCCTAATACTGCACTTTTCCAAGGGTCTTAGCAAACGGCACACCAGGAGATTACATCCCGCGCCTGGCTCGGAGGGTCCCACACCCACAGAGCCTCCCTCATTGCTAGCACAGCAGTCTGAGATCTAACTGCAAGGTGGCAGCGAGGCTAGGGGAGGGATGCCCGCCATTGCTGAGGCTTGAGTAGATAAACAAAGCAGCTGGGAAGCTCAAACTGGGTGGAGCCCAATGTAGCTCAAGGAGGCCTGCCTGCCCCTGTAGACTCCACCTCTGGGAACAAGGCATAGCCAAACAAAAGGCAGCAGAAACCTCTGCAGAATTAAATGTCACTGTCTGACAGTTTTAAAGAGAGTAGTGGTTCTCCCAGCACAGGGTTTGAGATCTGAGAATGGACAGACTGCCTCCTCAAGTGGGTCTCTGACCCCTGAGTAGCCTAACTGGGAGGCACCCCCCAGTAGGGGCATACTGACACCCCAAACGGCCGAGTACCCATCTGAGATGAAGCTTCCAGAGGAATGATCAGGTAGCAACATTTGCTGTTCAGCAATATTCACTCTTCTGCAGCCTCCACTGCTGATACCCAGGCAAACAGGGTCTGGAGTGGACTTCCAGTAAACTCCAACAGACCTGCAGCTGAGGGTCCTGACTGTTAGAAGGAAAACTAACAAACAGAAAGGACATCCACAGCAAAACCCCATCGGCATGTCACCATCATCGAAGACCAAAGGTAGATAAAACCACAAAGATGGGGAAAAAGCAGTGCAGAAAAGCTCAAAATTCAAAAAATCAGAGCGCCTCTCCCCCTCCAAAGGAACGCAGCTCCTCGCCAGCAACAGAACAAAACTGGATGGAGAATGACTTTGATGAGTTGCGAGAAGAAGGCTTCAGTTGATCAAACTTCTCAGAGCTAAAGGAGGAACAACGTACCCAGTGCAAAGAAACTAAAAACCTTGAAAAGAGATTTGACAAATAGATAACTGGAATAACCAATGCAGAGAAGTCCATAAACGACCGAATAGAGATGAAAATCATGACATGAGAACCACATGACAAATGCACAAGCTTCAGTAACCAACTTGATCAATTGGAAGAAAGAGTATCAGAGATTGAAGATCAAATGAATGGAATGAAGCGAGAAGAGAAATTTAGAGAAAAAAAGAGTAAAAAGAAATGAACAAAGCCTCCAAGAAATATGGGATTATGTGAAAAGACCAAATCTATGTCTGATTGGTGTACCTGAAAGTGACAGGGAGAATGGAACCAAGTTGGAAAACACTCTTCAGGATATTATCCAGGAGAACTTCCCCAACCTAGCAAGGCAGGCCAACATTCAAATTCAGGAAATACAGAGAATGCCACAAAGATACTCCTCGAGAAGAGCAACTCCAAGACATATAATTATCAGATTCACCAAAGTTGAAATGATGGAAAAAATGTTAAGGGCAGCCAGAGAGAAAGGTCGGGTTACCCACAAAGGGAAGCCCATCAGACTAACAGCAGATCTCTCAGCAGAAACTCTCCAAGCCAGAAGAGAATGGGGGCCAATATTTAACATTCTTAAAGAAAAGAATTTTCAACCCAGAATTTCATATCCAGCCAAACTAAGTTTCATAAGTGAAGGAGAAATAAAATCCTTTACAGACAAGCACGTGCTGAGAGATTTTGTCACCACCAGGCCTACCCTACAAGAGATCCTGAAGGAAGCACTAAACATGGAAAGCAACAACCGGTACCAGCCATTGCAAAAATATGCCGGGATGTAAAGACCATCGATGCTAAGAAGAAACTGCATCAACTAACGAGCAAAATAACAAGCTAACATCATAATGACAGGATCAAGTTCACATATAACAATATTAACCTTAAATGTAGATAGGCTAAATTGTCCAATTAAAAGACACAGACTGGTAAATTGGATAGAGTCAAGACCCATCAGTTTGCTGTATTCAGGAGACCCATCTCACATGCAGAGACACACATAGGCTCAAAATGAAGGGATGGAGGAAGATCTACCAAGCAAATGGAAAACAAAAAAAGGCAGGGGTTGCAATCCTAGTCTCTGATAAAACAGACTTTAAACCAACACAGATCACAAGAGACAAAGAAGGCCGTTACATAATGGTAAAGGGATCAATTCAACAAGAAGAGCGAACTATCCTAAATATATATGCACCCAATACAGGAGCACCCAGATTCATAAAGTAAGTCCTTAGAGACTTACAAAGAGACTTAGACTCCCACACAATAATAATGGGAGATTTTAACACCCCCACTGTCAACATTAGACACATCAATGAGACAGAAAGTTAACAAGGGTATCCAGGAATTGAATTCAACTCTGCACCAAGCAGACCTAATAGACATCTACAGAACTCTCCACTCCAAATTAACAGAATATACATTCTTCTCAGCACCACATTGCACTTATTCCAAAATTGACCACATAGTTGGAAGTAAAGCACTCCTCAGCAAATGTACAAGAACAGAAATTATAACAAACTGTCTCTCAAACCACAGTGTAATCAAACTAGAACTCGGGACTAACAAACTCAATCAAAACCGCTCGACTACATGGAAACTGAACAACCTGCTCCTGAATGACTACTGGGTACATAATGAAATGAAGGCAGAAATAAAGATGTTCTTTGAAACCAATGAGAACAAAGATACAACATACCAGAATCTCTGGAATACATTTAAAGCAGTGTATAGAGGGAAATTTATAGCACTAAATGCCCACAAAAGAAAGCAGGAAAGATCTAAAATTGACACTCTAAGATCACAACTAAAAGAACTAGAGAAGCAAGAGCAAACACATTCAAAAGCTAGCAGAAGGCAAGAAATAACTAAGATCAGAGCAGAACTGAAGGAGATAGAGACACAAAGAACCCTTCAAAAAATCAATGAATCCAGGAGATGCTTTTTTGAAAAGATAACAAAATTGATAGACTGCTAACAAGACTAATGCAGAAGAAAAGAGAGAAGAATCAAATAGATGCAATAAAAAATAATAAAGGAGATATCACCACCGACCCCACAGAAATACAAACTACCATCAGAGAATACTATAAACACCTCTAAGCAAATAAACTAGAAAATCTAGAAGAAATGGATAAATTCCTGGACACATACACTCTCCCAAGACCAAACCAGGAAGAAGTTGAATCCCTGAATAGACCAATAGTAGGCTCTGAAACTGAGGCAATAATTAATAGCCTACCAACCAAAAAAAGTCCAAGACCAGACAGATTCACAGCTGAATTCTACCAGAGGTACAAGGAGGAGCTGGTACCATTCCTTCTGAAACTATTCCAATCAATAGAAAAAGAGGGAATCCTCCCTAACTCGTTTTATGAGGCCAACATCATCCTGATACCAAAGCCTGGCAGAGACACAACAAAAAAAGGGAACTTTAGAGCAATATTCCTGATGAACATCGATGCAAAAATCCTCAATAAAATACTGGCAAACCAAATCCAGCAGCACATCAAAAAGCTTATCCACCATGATCAAGTGGGCTTCATCCCTGGGATGCAAGGCTGGTTCAACATATGCAAATCAATAAACGTAATCCAGCATATAAACAGAACCAAAGACAAAAAACACATAATTATCTCAATAGATGCAGAAAAGACCTTTGACAAAATTCAACAGCCCTTCATGCTAAAAACTCTCAATAAATTCGGTATTGACGGAATGTCTCTCAAAACAATAAGAGCTATTTATGACAAATGCACAGCCAATATCATACTGAATGGGCAAAAACTGGAAGCACTCCCCTTAAAAACTGGCACAAGACAGGGATGCCCTCTCTCACCACTTCTATTCAACATAGTGTTGGAAGTTCTGCCCAGGGCAATCAGGCAAGAGAAAGAAATAAAGGATATTCAATTAGGAAAAGAAGAAGTCAAATTGTCCCTGTTTGCAGATGACATGATTGTCTCTTTAGAAAACTCCATCATCTCAGCCCAAAATCTCCTCAAGCTGATATGCAACTTCAGCAAAGTCTCAGGATACAAAATCAATATGCAAAAATCACAAGCATTCTTATACACCAATAACAGACAAACAGAGAGCCAAATCATGAATGAACTCCCGTTCACAATTGCTGCAAACAAGAAATGGGGAAAGGATTCCCTATTTAATAAATGGTTCTGGGAAAACTGGCTAGCCATAAGTAGAAAGCTGAAACTGGATCCCTTCCTTATACCGTATACAAAAATTGATTCAAGATGGATTAGAGACTTAAATGTTAGATCTAAAACCATAAAATCCCTAGAAGAAAACCTAGGCAATACCATTCAGGACATAGGCATGGGCAAGGACTTCATGTCTAAACCACCAAAGGCAAAGGCCACAAAAACCGAAATTGACAAATGGGATCTAATTAAACTCAAGAGCTTCTGTACAGCAAAAGAAACTACCATCAGAGTGAACAGGCAACCTACAGAATGGGAGAAAATTGTTGCAATCTACTCATCTGAGAAAAGGCTAATATCCAGAACCTACAGAGAACTCAAACAAATTTACAAGAAAAAAAACACACAACCCCATCAAAAAATGGGTAAAGGAAATGAATAGATACTTCTCAAAAGAAGACATTCATACAGCCAACAGATACATGAAAAAATGCTCATCATCACTTATCATCAGAGAAATGCAAATCAAAATCACAATGAGGTACTATCTCACACCAGTTAGAATGGCAATCATTAAAAAATCAGGAAACAACAGGTGCAGGAGAGGATGTGGAGAAATAGGAACATTTTTACACTGTTGGTGGGACTGTAAACTGGTTCAACCATTGTGGAAAACAGTGTGGCAATTCCTCAAGGATCTGGAACTAGAAATACCATTTGACCCAGCCATCCCATTACTGGGTATATACCTAAAGGATTATAAATCATGCTGCTATAAAGACACATGCACACGTATATTTATTGCAGCACTATTCACAATAGCAAAGACTTGGAATCAACCCAAATGTCCATCAGTGACAGACTGGATTAAGAAAATGTGGCATATATATACCATGGAATACCATGCAGCCATAAAAAAAGGATGAGTTCGTGTCCTTTGTAGGGACATGAATGCAGCTGGAAACCATCATTCTCAGCAAACTGTCACAAGAACAGAAAAGCAAACACCGCATGTTCTCACTGATAGGTGGGAATTGAACAATGAGATCAGTTGGACACAGGAAGGGGAACATCACACACCGGGGCCTATTGTGGGAAGGGGGGAAGGGGAAGGGATGGCATTGGGAGTTATACCTGATGTAAATGATGAGCTGATGGGTGCTGACGAGTTGATGGGTGCAGCACACCAACATGACACATGTATACATATGTAACAAACCTGCACGTTGTGCACATGTACCCTAGAACTTAAAGTATAATTTTAAAAAATAATAATCAATAAACAAATATAAAAAAAAGAAAATTGCTAAAAGAGTACATCTTAAATGTTCTCACCACAAAAAAATGAGTTTGTGAGGTAATGGATATGTTAATTGGCTTGGTTCAATCATTTTACAATGTATCAAAACATCATGTTACATACTGTAAATATATAAATTTTTTATTTTCCAATTATACCTTAATAATGTTGAAAAATGAGAAAAACAATGAAGCAGAACCGTGTGTACATTTTTTTCGGCTTCCCCAGACTTTAGAATCTAATTTTTTATGAAGTGGCACTTGGTATTTCACTTATTCCTTATAGCAACAAACATATTTATTAAAATGTATTGCCGTTAGGAAGGATAATATTTAAAGAATATGCAGTAAAACCTTCAGGCGCCTCTCTGCTCTCTAATCCTAGGGCTGTGATGCTATCTTACTGACGCAAATAGTATAAATGTCTAGAATTTATTTTTTCCTTTAATAAGAAAGACAATACGAGGTTGTATTCCCCCAACAATGTATATACTTATGGATGGATTAATTTCAAGTTTAAGAGAATCTGGCTGCCTCGTTTAGAACTTAAGTCCCACAAGAAAAGGTGATCCTATTGTATACAAAGAGTTTGGATCTAGACAGATTTAGGCATGTGTATCAGCAACCATAAGCCAGTATGACCTATCTATCATTAGGGAACATTCATATCCCAACAGAACCATTCGTTAGCAGTATCATATTGCAATAACTTTAGGCCATTGGGTGTTTTAAGGCTTATATAAACAATTAGAAGAAAAAAATTTCCATTTTTGTGGAGATGTGTTTTTATAGATTTGTTGAAAATTTTGTGCAATAGCATCAATTGAGAAAATAAGCTACATATTAAAACAATCCAAACTCTCTAAAAAAAAAGAATATTTAGAAAATTAAATATTTAATTTTACCTTCATTATTTCCACTTGCACCTCCTATTTTACCTTCATTATTTCCATTTTCACCTCCTACTATACCTATTTTATTTTACCTTCATTATTTCCATTTTCACCTCCTACTATACCTATACCTAGGCAAGTATAGCTAAAATTTATTATAGTGTGAAAGAATTACACAGAGTAAGATAACTAACAAAGGAACAACATAGGGGACTGAAGGTATGGTTTTTGAGGAAGAACTCTTCTCATTATGTCCTTGAATTACAAACATAAAACACTAAATAGAAAAGGTTGAGGGGGTGTCAGGTGCAGTGGCTCACACCTGTAATCCCAGCACTTTGGGAGAGCAAGACAGGTAGATCATTTGAGGGCAAGAGTTTGAGACCAGCCTGGCCAACATGGTGAAACCCCGACTCTACTGAAAATACAAAAATTAGCCAGGCATAGTGACGTGCGCCTGTAATTCCAGCTAGTCAGGATGCTGAGGCACAAGGATCTCTTGAACCCAGGAGGCAGAGGTTGCAGTGAGCCAATATCACACTCCAGCCTGGGAGACAGAGCAAGACTCTGTCAAAAAGAAAGAAAAGAAATGAAAAGAAATGAGAAGAGCGAAGGGAAGGGAGAGAGGAGAGAAAGAGAGAGAGAGAGAAAGGAAACAAAAGCTGAGGGAAAGGGCTCTAGGTGGGACAGCTTTAGGGTAGTCAATATCTTAAAGAAAGAATGAAATGTATTTCCTCGTATATGTCTACATTGCAGTCTGGTATCTTATTTTTTTCTGCCTGAAGAACATCTTTTAATATTTCTCATACAGTAGGTCTGCTGAAAATGAATTCTCACCATTTTTGTGTGTCTGAGAAAATCTTTATTTACCTTGAGTTTTTAAGGTATTTTCAGAAGTTACAGAATTTTTTGTTAACAAATACTTTTAGCATATTAGAGTTGTTACTCCATTGTCTCTGGCTTGCATAGCTTCTGACAAAAGTTTACTTCATTCTTTGCACCACTGTACCTTTGTTCCTCTTTATGTAATGCTTCATTTTCTCTGACTACCCTTAAGATTTTGTTTGTTTTGTGGTTTTATGCTATGCCACAGCATGTGTATGCAGGGAGAGGAGTGAGTGGTTTTTGTCTTTTTGTTCTTGCTGTTCTCTGAGACTCCTGGATCTGTGGTTTGGTTTCCGTCATTAATTTTTGAAAATTCCCAGCCATTATTTCCACAAATACTATTTTCTGAACTGCCTCCCTTTCTTCTCCTCCTTGGATTCCAATCACACATTATGATGGGAAACTTGATATTGTTCAACAGCTCTTGGATGTAACAGGAAGTTATGATGTCGGGAATACAGTTTGAACCTCCTCATCCTCCCCTACACCTATATGATGGCAAGTATAGCTAATATTTATTATAGTTTGAAATAACTATTATACAGAACCAAAAAAGGAGTAACATAGGAGACTGAGGGCATGGTGTTTGAGGAAGGACTCTTCTCTCTTTATGTCCTTGGATGACAAACAAAAGCACTAAACAGAAAAGCTTGTTGCAGAAAAACAACACAGAAGACGGGGGATTTCTGCATTTCCAACTGAGGTACCGGGTTCATATCACTGGGGCGTGTCGGACAGTGGGTGCAGGACAGTAGGTAGGTGCAGCCCTCCGAGTGGGAGCCGAAATGGCAAAAAATGCTTCCCTCTTGAGGGAAAGAGCTCCAAGTGAGACAGCTCTGGGGTAGTCAATATCTTACTCTTGATTTCTTAGAAAGCACAGCTGGAAGAAAGAACAAAAGGACTGACACCCTTTAGTTGGGAAATGAAAGGCTAGAAGAATGAGGGTGAGGAGAAAGAAGCAACACAAGGGCCAGGAAGCAACCATGTCTGCCCAGTTCTCAGGACTTCTCAAGAAAATGTGCGAATGAAATCTCACCTTGGAGTAGTCCTTGAAAGGAAGAAGGAAGAGAGGACTCCTGTCTTTCATTTTTCTGTGATCAAGTTTTACATGCAGAGAGCTAATCACTCCTTACACACACTTCTGGATTGTGTCATTTAATCCCGAGTGCCACTTAAAAAAGCAGGTTCTAAACTCCAGAATGTGACCTTTCACCCACATCCAGAAGGAGACAGGATACTCAGCATAGCTATTACACCAACCCATAAAGAGAAAGGTGGGTGGGAGGCAATCTGAGAAGGTAGACATGGTTTGTATCCAGCATTGTCTGCTTGAAGTTTGCCTTGACTCCATCCCTGATGGCTGCTGGTTTGGTGGACCTGTTTAGTTACTACTGCATCCTCTCAACCCATCACTGACTCAAGATGGCCTTTCCAAGTAATATTCCTCCCCTAGACCTAATATGATGTTGTCTTCCACCAGCCTCCAGTTAGAAGCAATCTATCATCTGTTACTTATTTTTTCAAGGCACTTAAAGTTGTTTCTGCTAGCCTGCCAAATTTTCTAGGAGTAAGGTTCCTGTATTCAGGCAAGTAAAAAATATTTAGATTTCTGTTCTGAATATTTGGATTATGCACTTAATTTGACAAACGTTAATTGAGCATCTACTCTCTGCCAGGAACTAGTATGCATTCTGAAGAATGCAGAAGAAACAGATTTCTTTTATCTCCAAGTCCCCCTCTGTCTCATTTCTGCTGTTTACATTTGCTCTATTTTATTGCTCCTGAGCAGATCCAAAACAAGAGGAGGAAATGGAAGATTCACTTCAAAGCAACAGACAGCTTTTAGGATAGTTCTAAAGAAAGATTGCAATATGCAGCTAAAACTAGTCTCTAAATTACTGCTGTTTCATTAACCCGATCTCCTATCACCCATGGGAAACAGAAAGTAGACTGCTACACTTTGATGAGAAAGTACTCGTACAAATAATCTGAATAAACTTTATCTTCACTTTAGTGTAGAAATTATGTTAGCTCCAGGACTGAAGAAGAAGCTAATCTCTTGATGCAACTTTAGAGAAAATAGCGTTTAAAATGTAGCTGGTTAAGAGCATCAGGAAGAATAGTTAATGGGTGCTGGGTTTAATACCTAGGTGATGGGAAGATCTGTACAGCAAACCACCATGGCACAGGTTTACCTACGTCACAAACCTGCACATCCTGCACACGTACCCCTGAGCTTATAATAAAAATTGAAGGGAAAAAGTAATTAAATAAATAAAACTCATCCATGTGGGGGCAGCCATGGAAGCTTCTGATTGTGGTTTTGCCCCTCCTTTATCTTGAGCTCTCCAAGGTTCTGACCTGCCTCTCAACCAGCAACCAACTTTCCTGTGAGCACATGTGTGTATCTGTATGTCCTTCTAAAAGAGTTATTTTTTTCATTGATTTGCAGGATAAAATTGATCAGTCCATTCCCTGGCTTACAGTTAATAAAATCTTCTGACTACTAAAAAAATTAAAAATTAAATAAAATGTAGCTGGTTATTATTCGATCATTCATGTCACTTGCCTTGGTAGTAAAATGGGAAAAGTTCCCTTGTCTCCCTCGCAGGGTGTGCCACAGGGAGAGTGGCTCACTTCTCTGGTGCTCCACTGCTCAAACCTCAAGGGGGACCACACAGACGGGCAGGCTATGGGGCTCCGACCCCACAGCAGTGGCTAGGGTTGACTGTTTACAGCTCCTGAAGCCCCAGTGGGCATGTGTTACAGTGTGCTCTTTCAGTTTAGCTGTCTGTAGGCAGCTTGTGTTAGTCAGCTCAGTTAAACCCTTTGCCTTATTGCAAGGACAGAGGGCTTTCTGTATCCTAGGGTTCTTGCCTTGGTATACCAGAAGAATCAGATCACACATGGGCTTGGAGAATGAATGCAAAGATTTTAGTGAGTGGAAGTAGCTCTCAGCAGATGGGGGAGCCAGAAGGGAGATGGAGTGGGAAGGTGGTTTTCCCCTGGAGTCGGCCACTCAGCAGTGGAGCACTCTCCTTCAACTGCCCCAGCTAAACTCCGCCTTGTTCTGCTGGTCAATGGCCTGCTGGCCTGCCAGCGTTTGTCAATGTGCTCTTATGCCAGAGCGTTCCCCTCAATGTCCAGCCACTTGTATCTTCTTCCACTGGTGTGTTCCTTTCGACATCCAGTTGCTGTGCACTTGCTAGTTAGGGTATTGGGAGTTTTTATAGGCACAGGATAGAAGCATGGTAGGCCAGGTTGTTCTTGGGAAATACAACATTTGGGCACAAAAACAGAAATGCCTGTCCTCCCCTAGGTTCATGGGCACAGGCCTGGGGTGGAGCCCTAGCCAGGGACCGTGCCCTTCCCTTTCCAGTACTTCCCTCCCCCACTCCAGTATCAGTAAGTAGTATCAAACTATCTAGATGAATGGGTTATATAGTTATTTACCAGATTCTCTAGCTATGGAAAATGTAACTTGATGCTGAAAGGATTGTTTTATTTTCTGTAAAGCCACAAATATCTAAGATGCCTAGATTGTTTTCAGTCTGGTTGTCTAAATGCCTTCCAAGATCCATTTAACAATAGTGATTCACTTGTAAGAGTATTTTGAAGTAGAGGAGCTTGAAAGTAGTGAGACTAGATGCCAAATTAAGATGGCAGGTGGCTCACAGTTCCTGACTTTCTTGCTCACAAGTTGTCTAAGAAGGTTAAAAATAAAAAGCACAATATCAAAAACTAAGAATATCAATCCATGATTTCCCACACTCTGAGAAAGAATTATATTCAGACTTTTAAGCAAGCAATGAGACCAGCAAAACAAATGGTTATCTATGTGATGATGCATAATGCAAATAGTTAAAGACACCAAAATCTTGCTCTGGGTGAATGACTTGATTATTGTTACTACATGTAAGCCAAAATACCTATGAAGACTCATCATTAAGACCAAAGAAGTCTCAGTTGAGATTCTAAAACTATACCATTGAAAAGGAATTTTTTACCAGTTTTCTGACCAACGGAAATAAATTGAGAAGCATAATATGTCATTCACATGTGGTATGCCACTAGAAACCAAGGAAGTCACTTGTAAGCCTACGGGCAACCTGTTTGGGGGGTTAGTAGGGATTGGTTTTATGGAACTAGTTAGACTTGCACATTAAGGTCCAGCATTTGGGTGGGCAGATTTTTTACCTGATAATGTCTGCCATTTGTTGGTGATCAACATTCCAGATCTTCTCTTCCCCTACAGTCTGTCTCTTAGATGAGGCTAAGAAAATGGCATGCTATTCAGAGGTGATAAGAGCCAGACCCTCCTGTAAATAAAAAGGGAAACGTTCTGTTCCATCAGTGCAACAGAATAGAAATCTTATCCAGGGTCTGTGGACTTTAGATGGAGGAAAGAAGAGGGTTTGGAGACAATGACAGAAGAAAAATCACCTCTTCTGTGCACTTAGGGAAATGCTCTTGGAACACACAAAAGTCAAATATCAATAACAAGAAGACTGTGTAAGTTTGCTGGTCTGGAGACACATAGAAATAAGAAGAGTGTTTAAAGTTAGAATATACAAAGTCATGATATGGGGCATCCCACTACTTGCATAGAAGTTAAATCTGTTTCCCTAGGAAAAGCCCACAATCAGTTGAAAACTGGGAATCTTGAGCGTGGGCCCTATTTTGGGACACAGGAGTTAACAGTCTGAAAAAATAAATTGGGAAGTTGTAAATATATGAGGCAGTCAATAAAATAAGGAGAATCTCCTCAGAAATGTCTTTATGCTTATAGTTCCCTACCATGAACTCTAAGAGAGGAGGCAGCTTACCTAGCAGGTAAATGGATGGTTTTCCAAAACACAGAAAGTTTGGCGTTACAATGAACCTATTGATGGCAGAGTTCTTCTTCGCATAATTTAAAGGTGATGGAACCAGAACAACTTGACTGGTATGCTAAGAAAGTTGAAACCATGAAACATTTGGGGTTGTTTTTTCCTTTTTTGTTGGCTATTTTCTCTGCCCATCCCATTCTATAGACAATAGAAAATATTGACTCTGGTCTCTGACTGGTCACATTTAGAAAGGTTCCAGATCAGTAGTTGTCAACTTTGTTGTTTTTATGGCACATTTTTTGAATGCTACAATTTTTGGCACTCAAAAAATACAAAAGGTAAACAAGCCACGAATAATTATAATACAAATACTACTGGAGAATAGCAGCATCTCACACCCTTTGGAAGCATCTAGTTACTGCACTGTCCATGAGGTCACTCTTCTATACCATGCTAGTTTTAAAAAATAACCCTCTATATGGCCAAAACCACAAAGTCAGAAGGCAAAGCCCTCACATATTCCACTGAATGCTTAATTCTTGTTTGACAGCAGTGGGCATGGTACTACCCTTTAAGCCCCTTAGTTCCAATTTGGAGCTCCTACTCTATAGCCTGTTTTATGACCTGCTTAGTTCAGTGTTTCATCCAACAGACAGCAGCCTTTCAAGACGTATTCATGGTTACAGCAAAAATAAGTTAAATGCTCATAGTACAACAGTGTAACACAGCACATGGCTTAAGAATGTCTGTTCTAAGTTCATGCATTTTGCTCAAACAGAAACAAGGGTTGGGCCCAGCAAAAAAATAAAAATTAAAAAGAGAGAGAGAGAGAGACTTGGGGTGTTTGGCAGAGATGAGGAGCTCTAGGCATTATGTAAAAGTGCTCCTTCTTCGGTGCACTTCCTAAAGGATTCATCTTTCTATGATGCTGGCCAGGAATCAGAACTAAAGAAGACTGCTCCAGACATATCTATGGAAGAAGGAACAAAATAGGGCCCATGCTCAAGGTGGGCCCTATTTTTAGCCTGGGGCTAAGACTCTCTATGAGTATTTGAATCTAAAGCCTTAGCCTAATAGCAGGGAGAGTTTCTTTGAAAACCTGCAAGAACACTGGGTGCTGACAGAGGATGTAGGGATTCAGGATTTAAGCTAATCAGTCCTCTGTATTTCCACCTTGTGAAAATAACTAGTATATTGCAGAAAACTGCCAACGAAAATCCTTTGTGATAAAAATGCATGGTTTATATGCATAATAATTTTCTATATATAAGAAATTGTTCATTTATTTTTATTTCAAAAAATAAGCACAACATCCAGAGCACCACAACTCCAAGGCCTTAACAATGAAGGGGTGGTGAGAGGAGAGGTGGGCCACATTCTTCATCTAGCAAAGGTAGAACTCAAAAGAGAACATTTCCCTCTTGACTTGATACTTAGCAAAAACACAGATTTTAAAATCCATTTGAAAAATTAAAAGTTAAAAATGAGGGGATTAAAAGCAGATATATATTTTCTAAATAATATAAGATATAAATGCAGATAATTTATGGTCCAGATAGTCAAAACATTAAAAAGTGAGGAAGTAAAAAAATATTTTTTTAGGACAAGGGGAAAAGCTTATTACTATTTAAGGCATGTTGAAAGAAGTAAGATTAAAAAAAAAATCTCAATAGTATGAATCTAATTTCATTTTTAAAATATGTTGTTTATGGAAGTATATATGCATATATTTATATACACATATGTGTTTGGAAGAAAAGAAACCAACTGTTAGTCTCAAATTGGTGGAATTATGGATAAGTTTTATTTAATTTTTTCCTTTTGTCTAGTAAAAATGTGTATTGCATTTATAATTTAAAAAATGACTGTGGAGCTTTTAAATTACAAAGGCTATGGTCAGAACTAGTATTCAAAGGATACTGGGTAAACATAGGTTCTGCTCTGTGCTGAACTAGAATGAATACAGATTTGGTGTTATGGACTGAATGCCTGTGTCCTCTCAAAATTCGTATGTTGAAACCCTAACCTCCAATGGGATGGTATTTGGAGGTGGGGCTTCTGGGAGGTAATCATGGTTAGATGAGCTCATGATGGAATTAGGGCCCTTGTAAGGAGAGATGTCTCCACCATGTGAGCACACAGCAAGAAGACAGACACCTGCAAGCCAAGACGCAGCCCCTCACCAGAACCTGACCATGCTGGCAGCTTAATCCCAGACTTCCCAGCTTCCAGAGCTGTGAGAGGTAAATATCTGCTGTTTAAACCACCTAGTCTGTGGTATTCTGTTATGGCAGCCTGAGTTGACTAAGATACTTGGCATCAGACAATCTAATATAGAGCTCATATTGCCACCAATCACCTGGGTGAACTTTAGATTTTACTAACTTTATCTGAAAAAATTCAGCAGTAGCCACCATGGTCTCCAAGATCAACTCTATCTGAACAGCTGGACTTCAAATTATCCTGAAACAGGTATGTCCAGTGGTGCCCAGAGCTATGCTCTGAGGGACATGAAATTTGCCCCAGTGCACTGACATGTGCTAGAACTGTAGGTTGTGTACAAGCCTCTCACCTTGGGGGTTGCCATGCCTCTCTCTTTGCTACTTTGCCTATGAGTTGGGTGAGCTACTCACAGGTAGCAATCAGCAGTGCATTGATTATTTTCCAGAATACAGCTTATAATGGGGTCAATATGGTTTCCCTCAGGTGAAGATATGGCTCTATTTTTAAAAAAATAAAGCTATTTTAAAGATAACTTTAAACAGAATTTACTTTAAAACCACAGGTCCTAGATGAACTGAGATGTCCTGCCATATGGTTATAAAGTAATGAAAGATTTTTTTGTTGTTCTGTTTTGTTTTTTGAGACAGAGTCTTGCTCTCTTGCCCAGGCTAGAGTGCAGTGGCACAATCTTGGCTCACTGCAACCTCCACCTCCCAGGTTCAAGCAATTCTCCTGCCTCAGTCTCCCAAGTAGCTGGGATTACAGACACACACCACCATACCCAGCTAATTTTTGCATGAAAGAGTTTTTGAGTAATTCAGCCATTGGACTGAAGAGACTCCTCCAGGACTCTCTTGCTTTAGAGGGTCCCACACAAAATGAATGCCAAAACACCACTGTTGTTTGCTTTGTGGTTTTGGTCTTATTTTAAAAATTTCCTTTTGAAGATTCAGTAATATATTGAGCAAGAAGAGTTTATAGGAAAGGGACGTGGCACACACTGAACTTGGACCCGCAGGCCAGAACGTGCTGAACTAAGAGCTGATGAGCAGGTGCAGGGGTTAGGGAGACACAGGGGAGAAAGGAATTGCAGCCCATGCTTGAGGAACAGCCATTCCAGATTGCTCTGAAGTGTGTGTCTGGACAGGACTATTGCCAACATGACCAAGCTTTCTCCCTCCCATTTGCTAAAAATGTGTGTTGTTTGAAAGGAGCTTAGAACTATCTGGAAGTTCTTAATCGGAAAATTGAAGTAAGGAGGAGGGGAACCTGCTCAAGGAGCACCCTGGCTCCTTGAGGCACTTGACTGAGTCAGTTCCCAATCCCAGATTTGGGAATCTTCGTTCATCACTGAAAACCACAGACCTTCACCCAGCTCCACCTGCCTTTGACTCATCTCATCTAGGTGACCATGCAGACTGGCAGGCAGTAGGGCTGGTCCTGGAGGGACCCCAAGGACATCTGTGAGGAGCGCCTACCAGGCCTAGGGTGGGATCACAGTTTGGGCCACAGACCCTTCTTGGTTTATAACTTTGAAATACTTAGACATACGGTATATGAGACTCTACCTACACTTTTGGCCTAGGTCCCACAAATGTTAGGGTGGACCTGGTTTTATACACAGCTTGTAGAAACTAGTCTACTTTCTTTATAATTGTATTATCATGCTGTAGTAGCTTGATGATAAGAGCCTGAGCTTTGCACACCTAAAAGCTCCACCTTAAATCACACCCTGGGAGACCGTATCCTCCTATCAATCACAAGACACAGCTGAGGTAGACAGACTGTGCACACACTAGAAAAGCCGACCTCCATGATCCATGCCACGTTGGAAGGGCAGTCTGAGAAAATTTCTTTCCCCCAATATTTCCTTCAACCTGTGAAAGAGTATTTTCTGTCAATCCATCTTCATATTTATGTCATGGGTATACAGCTCCCTTTGGCAACGTGGCCTTTAAAAGCTCCATAAAAGATAATTTGTGAGAGTTGCATGTTTATTTCTTTGATAGGGGAAATTTATAAGGACTCAAACTAGGACAACAAGAATGGTTGTTTTTACATCAAGTCATGCATGATCTGGGCATCTATGTCATGACTGGTGTGAGGGACCATGCACTGGGAGGCACATGGCCCCAGTCCTAATACTGACTGCATGATCTTGGACTGGCTAGATGACCTTTAGTGCCAGTTGCTGTACCCATTTTGGACTCAGTTTCTTCAGCTATAAAGTAGAAATAATAATATACTTTCTATCTATGACACAAAGCAAAAATATGAGTTAAATAATGTAATGAAAGTGAGGGTTTATTTTATAAGAAGTGGTATAAAGTGCTTGGACAATGAGAAATATGTATGCAGATTTCTTACTACATATACCAGTGCAGTTCAAAATAACTTTCTATGGCAATAGAAATATTCTATATATGTGCTGTCTAACATAGAATCTATTAACCACATGTTGCTAATGAGCAATTGAAATGTGACTGATTCGGCCGGGCGCGGTGGCTCAAGCCTGTAATCCCAGCACTTTGGGAGGCCGAGACGGGCGGATCACGAGGTCAGGAGATCAAGACCATCCTGGCTAACCGGTGAAACCCCGTCTCTACTAAAAAATACAAAAAGCTAGCCGGGCGAGGTGGCGGGCGCCTGTAGTCCCAGCTACTCAGGAGGCTGAGGCAGGAGAATGGCGTAAACCTGGGAGGCAGAGCTTGCAGTGAGCTGAGATCTGGCCACTGCACTCCAGCCTGGGCGACAGAGCGAGACTCCGTCTCAAAAAAAAAAAAAAAGAAATGTGACTGATTCAACTGAACTGAATTTACATTTTCTTTCATATGACTTAATTTTAATAGCTGTATTGAGCTAGTGGCTGCTGTGTTGGACAGCACAGATGTAGACCAGTGGACATTTATTACATGGGTTTGCTTAGCATCTATTCCATATTTCTCTGGTGACAGTACTCAGGTTTCATATGAAGGGATTATCTCTCATTCATTGTGTGCAGTCTTTATATTCATTCATTGAATATAAATTCATTCATTGCTCTAGCCCACTGAACATGGGTCCTCAATGAGTCCAGAGACCCTCCGCCAAGATTTTGAATTTTGAGTGATATTTTGCAGAAACAGGAAAAACTAAATAAAAAGTGACTGGAGCTGATTCAACCCAGAAAGGGTAGTACCTCTGAGATTCTTAATTCATACTCTCATTACCTGGTTCTCCTGGACTTCCCTAGTTCCCACCCCTCTCAAAACCCAGTTCTTCAATGATTGCTTCTTTATAGGCCACCTCACATTGTGTCTATTAAATTAGTTCCTATTGCTTACAACCAAATAGCCTAACCAATATGTATGACAATATAATATCAGAATATTTGTGGTCTCAAAGCAGAGGTCAGGTGAATGCCTAGAGCGTATTTCACAGATCTTCCAAGATTCTTTGAGGGTGAGACATCTCTAGACTTATTCTACTGTGTCTAAATGGAACTTTAAGATGCTTGTTTTGTCTTTGAATCTGAAAAATACTCTTAAAGTATAAATGTTTAGAGAAGCTGATGGGAGTGATCCATGCCCAAGTTACTCTGGATCTTCTACCTGGCCAGGAATTGGTTAGAAATCAAGCCCCTGTATGAAATGTTTTCCTCAGGGTGGGATGGAACAGAGACCCTCCATAGGGTCCCTACAGAAATTAAAAATAACATTTTAACTCATGTCCCTGAATTGTTTTGCAGAAACCCAGTCCCCAACCAAATAGCAAATGCTGTCTCCTGGCAGGTAGACCTCAGATAAGGGAGAACTGGGGACTGAACTCTGCCATTCTTCGTTCTAATTTCATCCTGGGGGGACTGGGGGAAGTCACACTCACAGGCCAGAGCTAATACTCTTTTCTGCTGATCCCAAACTTTTAGACAAAGCTGTGCCTCCTTAACCAATTGCAAATCAGAAAATCCCTGAATCCATTTATGACCTGTGGGTTGCCACTTTGAGATGTCCCACCTTGTAAGGTCAAGCCAATGTATAGCATCCATGCATTGATTTGTGACTTTGCCTGTAACCTCTGCCTCCCTGCCTTTAAAAACACGTGTAAGCCATGGAGGAGTTTGGGTCTTAAGCATGAGGTGACCAATTCCCCGTGCTTGGCACCCTGCAGTTAATGCCTCACTTTCTCTTGCCAGTGTTTGGCTTTGCTGTGCTGGGCAAGTGGACCCAAGTTCTGTTTTATAACAATCTCACAGAGTAGAAACTTAAATCCTTAAAAAGGTACACAAGGCCCTGTAGTTGGAGTCTGGCTTATCTTATTAATCTGCAATTTCCTCTCTGAACTGAGGCCCTCCTACTCTCACTGGGATCATGCTGCTACAGCCACATGAGCCTCCTTTGATGCTCCCCAACTTGCTAGGCATGTTCCTGCCTCAGGGTCTTATATACCTGCTGTTTCTCCACCTAGAATGCTCCTTCCCAGATACCCTCAGGGTTCCCTCCTGCCCTCCCCACTTCAGTCCTCCTTGCCTTGCCCAGCTCATTTACAATCTTTTCTTTCTTTCTTTCTTTTTTTTTTTTGAGACTGAGTCTCATTTGTCTCCCAAGCTGGAGTGCAGTGAGTGGTGCGATCTCGGCTCACTGCAGCCTCCGCCTCTCGGGTTCAAGCCATTCTCCTACCTCAGCCTCCTGAATAACTGGGATTACAGGCACACGCCATCACACTCAGCTAATTTTTTTTTTTATTTTTTTTTAGTAGAGACAGGGTTTCATCATGTTGGCCAGGCTGGTCTCAAACTCCTGGGCTCAAGTGATCCACTCGCCTTGGCCTCCCAAAGTGCCGGGATTACAGAGGTGAGCCACCAAGGTCAGCCCCATTTAAGATTTTAATACCCTCCCCCAGGCCACACCTCCTAGTCCCATTTTCTGCTGTTTTTCTCCTTAGCACTCATGATCATCAAGCACTCTGTAAACTTATTTATCTTACTAATGATCAGTCTACCTCCAGTTGGAATATAAACTTCATAAAGACATAGAACTTTGCGATTTTTGATCATTACTCTATTACCTTCAACTTAGAGCAGATTCCTGCACATAAGTTGGCTTAATAATTATATTCTCAATGAACCAACCTTTTTAAATCTATAGAAGTTTATTTTCTGTCCCTATTTTCCTCTTTCTCTATGCTTTTCTCTGTATTCTTCTCTTTAGCAGCCTCTGTCCACTTTGGACTGATGGCCTAGTTGTAAACTACTTTAGATTACAATAAATATTTTCATATTTGTTCTTATTGTGTAAAAATAATGAAAAACTATGAATGATATATATTTATATTATTTGAGTCCTTTTCAGGTCCTTGGAGGCTATAGTAGCCAATGTTGATACCACAGCCTCCTGTCACTTTGACCCAGCTGAGTTTACCTGCAGGCCAGGGTAGACAATTCCTGGGCTTTGAACAGCATTCCACCTCTGTGTAGCTCCTGGGTCTCTCTTCTCAGTCGCTGGGCTTTTTCTGACACCAAGAGAACTCCCAGCTGCACTGTTATAACCAGAATTGTGGAGTTAATGCCACCTGAGACACCCTTCGCCCCATTAGAGAAGGAAGTGATTGGACAAATATCGCAGCTTCCATGTCCTCTCATGAGATACACAATTTTGTGAGGGCCCCAGAGGGATTGAGCCCCAACTGCCCATGGTGGTAGCTCACTTATGAATAGACCCTTATTGGCTTTCTTCTCTCTTCTGACCCACATTATCGTTTCCTCATTTGTGGTCCTTGGCATCATCTCCCAACTGAAGCACCTACACGGCGTCCTGGTCTCAGATTTTTCGGTGTAGACAAGGAGGAAGATAAAACCTGGCAGTTTTCTCCACTCAGCTGGACTGGAAGATCCATAGGTCCTAAGTAATTCCTGAGCCTCTGTCACTGAGCAGAGATCTTGCATTTCCTTCACAGGAAGCAGCTTCTGTCCTGAGAAGTAATTGATTGTTAGCGCTGGGGAGGTTTTCTGGGCCACCTGCAGCAAATTTACCAAATATTGCATTCAGCTGTACTCTCAACTAAACGGGAATTACCGGCTAGGAAGAAAAAATCTGAGATGCATCATTGACTTTAAGGTAGCTGTCCTTGCATGCAGTGGTACTCAAGATGACTGTGACGTTCCATGTGGCCCTCCACCCTGTTGTCCTTGACATAAGCAGTCTCTACTCCTGTCCCTCGCTTCACTTCCTTCTCCTCTCATTTTTTTACTTAGCCTCTAGAAAAGTAAAATCAAAGGATGACAGGACTGAGAATCTCTAGCTTTCCACGGCTGCAGAGGATCTGACCCCTAAATGGACTTGACGGTGATTCCTGCCTGAAGTTAAGTACACGTCAACTTAGCAGAGGAAAGAACAACCGCATCATTCAAAGCACATTTGAGGGGAGTTTGCCAGAAATGACATAATCACTGGGCAGCGTCAACTTCAGCACCCATATCCACAGCTGCTACTATTTGCAAAATGCAGTTAAGACTGATGGATTATCATGTCGCAGATCATAAATCGGAATTGCAATTCACATGCAGAAGAGAAGAAGCTATCTTACTTGTCATCTCGATGGAAAGTTGCTTTTGCTTAGGATTTATTCTTTTATCTTTTTTTTCCCCCTGACTATGAATAGGTGGGGACTCAGGTTTCAACATGGTTTTTTTGATCATTTGGGCTTTTTTGTTGTTGTTTTTCCCTTTATGTTTTAGGTTAATTCATTGCAAGTGAGGTGGCAAAACAGGGGAGAGTTTAAATGTCCAACGCATCAGAAATCCAAGCTCTGATTCAAAGAGGCAGTCTGATGATCTGAGAGCCCTGGAGCTCTGAGGGGGCTTCTCCTGGCCACAGGGAAGTGGGAAGGGGCCGTATGAAGCAGCAGAATTCTAGATGCCCATGCCTGCTTCACTTCACCAATCCTATTTGATGTATCAGACTCCCACAAAGAAATTTTTCACAGGGAAAACAATCCCACTGCTAACATTAAATCTGAAAAACAGTGCGTCTTTATATCCTACAAACTCCTGTGTTACATGTACCTAATTGTTTTTATACTTCACAAAGATTGCTTTCCGGTCAGCTAAGGCGAGTGGGTATTTGTTGGTTGTTTTTACTGTTTCAGATTAGTAGCTTTGCTGTGAAACCATCTCCTCCTTCCGTTTTCAGGGAATTCTTTCACTGTCATGCTTCGTGATCAACAAGCTTTGCTTCTGAGAAACAAGATTTTTCTTATGTAGGATTAACTCCCCACAAGTCAGCTTTGGATGGGAGTTGGGAAGCTGCTTAGCTCTTCCAGTACCGCAAACTTCTCTTAGGAATTTAGAATTACAGTATGTGCAAGTGCCCTGAAGCTCATAGTTTAAGCTTCTAGAAGTGACTACATTACTGCAAAATCTCTCCAAACACAAACCCTATCCTGATTTTTTTTGAAAAAGCACAATGAATAACAATTATTATTATTATTATTATTTTTGAGACGGAGTCTCGCTCTGTTCACACCATTCTCCTGCCTCAGCCTCCCAAGTAGCTGAGACTACAGGCGCCTGCCACCACAGCCATCTAATTTTTTGTATTTTTAGTAAAGACAGGGTTTCACCGTGTTAGCCAGGATGGTCTCGATCTCCTGACCTCATGATCCACCCACCTTGGCCTCCCAAAGTGCTGGGATTACAGGCGTGAGCCACTGCATCCGGCTGTAACAAATATTTTTAACTAGAGTTAACACAGCCATGGGGTCTCCAGTGCTAAGTTTATTAAAAAAAATAATAATAATAACATCAGAGATGTGAGTGACTGTAGTACAGATAGGTCATGCTGCAGTAATGTACCAAGCAAAACCCAAAACCTCCATGGCCTAACACAACAGAGGTTTATTTCTCACTTATTCAGTTCTGATGCAGGATGGGTGACTCTCCAGGACAGCTGTCCCTACCTCTCTGTCTGCCCTTCAAGAAACCCTACTCATTACCCCTTGTCAAGTCCTTGTGACCAAGTGGCACCATGTGACCCGAGATTCTTGTACGTCTCCTCCAAAAAAAAAATGTTTAAATTCTTTAAATAAGAGTCTGAGCAGCATGAATACCAGCTGCTGCAGTGCTACTGTTTTATATTATTTATGATTGCTATTATTATTATCGGAATTTATAGCAATCATTAGCCAACAGCCACTCGGATACTCTCAGCAAGCAATCTGTCATTCTTCTCCTTGGTTGAAGGGACTGGAAAGGACATGAGCAGCTACAGAGCACCCAAAGCTCCGGGTAGTCTGTGGTTGGGATGACGCAATCCTCCTCCCAGAGAGCTGGTGAGACCTTGATAATGGAAGAGAGAGAGAGCAAAGAGGAGCAAGAGCGCATGAAGGAGATCCGACACTCTGTCAAAGCTCCAGAAGCAAAAGCGTCAGAGATGAAAGGGCAGGTCACACAAGACCCAGGGCCCAAGGATTTGAGAGGTTTATTGCACCCTGAGCATCAATAAAGGGTGCCTTTATTCACAACAAACAACAAAAATGAATATGTCAAAAAGGTTCTCCGCCCCCCCCCCCCCCCACCAAGGCCAGAAGCAACTCTAGCTCCTGATCCTGATTAAGCATTCCTAGCACACCATCACGCTTGCCCTGTGACTCATAAACTAATAAAAGGAAGACCTCATCTGGTCAAGAACATAACTGCATAAAGCCAAAAGCCATCCATGTCACACACCGTAATTAACTTCACAGGTTAATTTTAATGACTGTTAATTTATGGGAAACATTCTTTGGGAATATAGATGCTCTGGTCCTTACCTGACTCACTTACAATCTTCCTCTTAGCCCTAATGTCAATGAAATAAAAAATACAATAAGTTAATTGCCATTCTGGGGTTATGATGACTGTGATATTAATATCAGAACAACCTCTTACATTTGAAGAGTGATTTTTTTATCTTTTTCAAAGCGCTCATAATCCATCATCTCATTTGATTTTTATGAGAACTCTCTACAATAGGACATTATATTTTATTTTTAGGACGACGAGGTGGCTCCCTAAGGAGGCAGGTAATGACTTAGTAAGCTACAAATCTCCAGTGCTAGCACAGCGGCTGACACAAAGTAAGCACCCAAAAAATGTTTACAGACAGGATTAACAAGTGCGTGAATGAATAAATGTTATTCCTACTTGAAAGATGAGAAAACTGAAATCAAATCTTTGGCATTGTGTATCCAACCAGCCACACCCACACCCTCTCCAATGAGGTCTGGATCTCAGCCTGTGGATGCGGGTGGGGGGTTGAAAGTGGATTTTGATGACTGTGGGGATTTCCTTTCCTCGGGTGTTCTGCCTCAGTCCTGGGGGTAGTAGCTGCTCCTTCTATCTGTTATTCCTCTATTCCTTGCAGTTCTCTTTGCCTCTTAGTAGGTGATCTCTTGTTATAATTAATCTTTTTTTAATTTTTAATTTTTGTGGGTACACATGAGATATTTTGATACAGGCATGCAACACATAATAATCACATCAGGGTAAATGGAGGATCCATTGCTTCAAGCACTAATCCTTTGTATCACAAACAATCCAATTATACTTTTTTTTTTTTTTTTTTTTTTTTGAGACGGAGTCTGGCTCTGTCGCCCAGGCTGGAGTGCAGTGGCCGGATCTCAGCTCACTGCAAGCTCCGCCTCCGGGTTTAGGCCATTCTCCTGCCTCAGCCTCCCAAGTAGCTGGGACTACAGGCGCCCGCCACTTCGCCTGGCTCGTTTTTTTGTATTTTTAGTAGAGACGGGGTTTCACTGTGTTAGCCAGGATGGTCTGGATCTGCTGACCTCGTGATTCGCCCGTCTCGGCCTCCCAAAGTGCTGGGATTACAGGCTTGAGCCACCGCACCCGGCCCCAATTATACTCTTTTAGCTATTTTCAATTGTACAATAAATTATTGTCTATAGTCACCCTGTTATGCTATCAAATACTAGATCTTATTCATTCTAACTCTATTTTTGTACCCATTAACCATTCCCTCCGTACTCCTCACTAACCTGCCACCCTTCCCAGCCTCTAGTAACCATTGTTCTACTCTCTACCTCCATAGTTTGTTTGAATTTTTAGCTCCCACAAATAAGAGAGAACACGCCAAGTCTTTCTGTGCGTGACTTACTTCACTTCACGTGATGTCCCTCCAGCTCCGTACTTGTTGTAAATGACAGGATCTCATTCTTTTTTATGGAATATGTACCACATCTTCTCTATCCATTCATGATGGACACTTAGGTTGCTTCCAGATCTTGGCTATTTTGAATCATGCTGTAATAAACACTGGAGAGCAGATACGCCTTCAATATATTGATTTCCTTTCTTTTGGGTATATGCTTACCAGGGGGATTGCTGGATCATATGGTAGCTCTATTTTTAGTTTTTTGAGGAACCTCCAAACTATACTCCATCGTGACTGTACTAATTTCCATTCCCACAAACAGTGTGCAAGGGTTCCCTTTTCTCCACATCCTCTTTGGCATTTGTTATTGCCTGTCTTTTGGACAGATATATACAATGTTGCCATTTGTATATCTTCTTGTGAGATATGTTTATTCAGGTGTTTGCTCATTTTTCAATCTATTAGGTTTTTTCTTATAAAGTCATTTGAGCTCCTTATATATTCTCGTTATTAATCCCTTGTCAGACGGGTAGTTTGTGAATATTTTCTCCCATTCTTTGGGTTGACTCTTCATTTTGTTGATTGTTTCCTTTGCTGTGCAGATGCTTTTCAACTTGATGTGATCCCATTTATCCATTGTTGCTTTGGTTGCCTGTGCTTGTGGAGTATTACTCAAGAAATCTTCACCCAGACCAATGTCCTGGGGAGTTTCCTCAGGGTTTTCTTGTAGTAGTTTCACAGTTGAAGGTCTTAGATTTAAATCTTTGATCCATTTTGATTCATGTATGTGATGAGACATAGGGGTCTAGTTTTATTCTTCTGCATATGGATATCCAGTTTTCCCAGCCCCATTTATTAAAGAGACTATATGGCACCTTTGTTGAAAATGAGTTTATTGTAGATGTATGGATTTATGGGTTCTCTATACTGTTTCATTGGCCTATGTGTCTTTTTTATGACTGTATCATGCTGTTTTGATTGCTATAGCTCTGTACCATAATTTGAAGTCAGATAATGTGATTCCTTCAGTTTTGTTCTTTTTGCTGAGGATAGCTTTGGCTATTCTGGGTTGTTTATTGTTCCATATACATTTTAGGATTGTTTTTCTCAATTTCTGTGAAGAATGTTATTGGTATTTTGATAGGGGTTTCATCGAATCTATAGATTGCTTTAGGTAGTATGAACATTTTAACAATATTGATTATTCCAATCCATGAACATGGAATATCTTTTTATTTTTTATGTCCTCTTAAATTTTTTTCATCAGTGTTTTATAGTTCTCATTGTGGACATCTTTCAGTTCTTTGGTTAATTCTTAGGTATTTAGTTTTGTTTTTGGCTATTGTAAATATGATTAAAATTTCCTGATTTCTTTTGCAGGTTCACTGTTGGCATGTAGAAATGCTACTGATTTTTGTATGTTGATTTTGTATCCTTCAAATTTACTGAATTTGTCTATCAGTTCTAACAGTTCTCTTGTGGAATCTCTAGGTTTTTCCAAATATAAGATCATAGCATCTGCAAACAAGGATAATTTGACTTCTTCCTTTCCAATTTGGATTTCCTTTCTTTGTCTGGTTGGTCTAGCTAGGCCTTCCAGTACCACATTAAATAACAGTGGTGAAACAGGGCATCCTTGTCATGTACTCGATCTTAAAGGAAAAGCTTTTAGTTTTTCCTCATTCAGTATTATACTAGCTGTGAGTCTGTTGTAAATGACTTTTATTGTGCTAAGGTATGTTACTTCTAGATCCAGTTTTTTTAGGGTTTTATCACAAATAAGTGTTGAATTTTATTAAGTGCTTGTTCAGCATCAATTGAAATGATCATGTGGTTTTTGTCCTTCATTGATATGATGTATGACTTTGATTGATTTGCATATGTTGAACCATTCTTACATCCCAGGGATAAATCCAACTTGGTTATGATGAATGATCATTTTATTGTACTGTTAAATTTGATTTGCTAGTATTTTGTTGAGGATTTTTGCATCAGTGTTCATCAGGGATATTGGCCTATTGTTTTCTTTTTTAATGCATCTTTGTCTGGTTTTGGTATTAGTGTAATACTGGCCTTGTAGAATAAGATTTTGGAAAAATTTGAATAGGATTTAGTTCTTTTTTAATGTCTGATAAAATTCAGCAGTGATGCCATTGAATCCTAGGCTTTTCTTTTCTGGAAGACTTTTTATTACAGCTTCGATCTTATTACTTGTTATTGATCTGTTCAGGTTTTGGATTTCTTCATGGTTCAATTTTGGTAGGTTGTATTTGTCTAGGAATTTATCCATTTCTTCCAGGTTTTCCCTAGCATATAGTTGTTCATAGTAGCCTCTAATAATACTTTGAATTTCTGCAGAATCAGCTGCAATGTCTCCTCTTTCATTTCTAATTTTATTTGGGTTTTTGTTATTTTTTTCTTAGTCTGCCTAAAGGTTTGTCAATGTTGTTAATCTGTTCACAAAAACAAATTTTTATTTTATTGATCTTTTGTATTGCTTTCATTTATTTTTGTGCTGAACTTTATTATTTCTTTTCTTCTACTAATTTTGTATTCAGTTTGTTCTTACTTTTCTAGTTCCTTAAGATGCATCATTAGGTTGTTTATTTGAAGTTTTTTGTTATGTAGGTGCTTATCACTGTCAACTTTCCTCTTAGTACTTCTTTTGCTATAGGTGCTGAAAGAAAAGGATGTTAATGAGCAATAAGAAATCATCTGAAAATATTCAAAGCTTCCTGGAAATAGCAAGTACACATAAAAATACAGAATATTACAATATTGTACCTGTGAAGTATAAACTACTCATAGCTTGAGTAGAAAAATTAAAGAATGATACACTGATTTTATCCCATAGGTTTTGGTGTGCTGTGTTTCCATCATCATTTATTTCAAGAAATTTTAAAATTTCCTTCTTAGTTTCTTCATTGACCCACTGGTCATTCAGGAGCACATTGTTTAAATTCCTTGTGTTTGTATAGCTTCCAAAATTTGTCTGGCTATTGATTTTTAGTTTTATTCCATTGTGGTCAGAGAAGTTACTTGATACAATTTCAATTTAGACTTGTTTTGAGGCCTAAAATAATGGTCTATCCTTGAGAATGACTCATGTGCTTAGGAGAAGAATGTGTATTCTGTAGTCATTGGATAAAATATTCTATAAATATCTATTAGGTCTATTTGGTCTATAGTGCAGACTATGTCCAATTTTTCTTTGTTGATTTTCTGCCTAGAAGATCTGTCCAATCCTGAAAGTGGGGTGAAGTCTCCCACTATTATTGTATTGTGGTCTCTCTCTCTCTCCTTAGCTCTAAAAATATTTGCCTTTATATATCTGGGTACTTTAGTGTTGGGTACATATATATTTAAAATTTTTATATCTTCTGGCTGAATTGACCCCTTTATCATATTATGACCTTTGTCACTTTTTAGAGTTGTTATCTTGCAATCCATTTTGTCTGATGTAAGTATAGCTACTCTTGCTCTTTTTTAGTTTCCATTTGCATGGAATATCTTTTTCCAGTCCTTTATTGTCAGTCTATGTGTGTCTTTATAGGTGAAGTGTGTTTCTTGTGGGCAACAGATCATTGGGTTTTTTGTTTGTTTGTTTGTTTTTTAATCAGCCACTCTATGTCTTTTGATTGGAGAGTGTAGTCCATTTATCTTCATTGTTATTCCTGATAAGTAAGGACTTATTCCTGCCATTTTGTTATTTGTTTCCTGGTTATTTTGAGGTCTTCTCATTCTTATTTCCTTCCTTTCTGTCTTGCTTTAAATGAAGGTGATTTTTTTTCTGGTAGCGTGTTTTAATTTTTTTGCTTTTCATTTTTGTGCACCTGTTGTAGGTTTTTTGATTTGAGGTTACCATTCGCTTACAAATATCTTAAAACCTGTAAGTTTTAACTCATGAAAACCTAACAATGATTGCATAAACATATAAGCTAACAGAGAAGCAAAGAGAAAACTAACAAAAATTCTACAGTTTAACATTATCCCTCCCTCTGCTTTTTAATTTTTTGTTATTTCTAGTTATATCTTACTCTACTATCTATGTCTTGAAAAGTTGTTATAGTTATTATTCTTGATTGGTTCATTCTTTAGTCTTTCTACTGAAGATAAGAGTAGTTTATACTCCACAGGTAGTGTTATAATAGTGTGCATTTTTCTGTGTACTTGCTATTACCATTAAGCTTTGCACCTTTAGATGATTTCTTATTGTTCATTAACATTCTCTTCTTTCAGATTGAGGAACTCTCTTTAGCATTTCTTGTAGGATAGGTCTGGTATAGATAAAAGTCCCTCAGCCTTCATGTTTGAAGGATATTTTCACTGGATATACTATTCTAAGATAAAAAGTTTTTACCTTTATCACTTCAAATATGTCATGCACTCTCTCCTGACCTGTAAGGTTTCCACTGAAAAGTCTGCTGCCAGGCATATTGGAGCTCCATTAGATGTTATTTGTTTCTTTTTTCTTGCTTCTTTTAGGATCTTTGCTTTATCCTCAACTTTTGGGGATTTATTATTAATGTCTTGAGGTAGTCTTATTTGCGTTAAATCTGCTTGATGTTCTATAACCTTCTTGTACTTGAATATTGATATCTTCCTCTAGGTTTGAGAAGTTCTCTGATATTATCCCTATGAATAAACGTTCTATCCCTATCTCTCTCTACCTCCCCTTTAAGGCCAATAGCTCTTAGATTTGCCCTTTTGAGGCTATTTTCTAGATCCTGTAGCCATGCTTCATTCTTTTTTATTCTTTTTTCTTTTGTCATCTCTGACTATATATTTTCAAATAGCCTGTCTTCCAGACCACTAATTCTTTCTTCTGCTTGATCAATTCTGCTGGTCAGAGACTCTAATGCATTTTTCAGCATTGCAACTGCATTTTTCAGTGCCAGAAATTCCGCTTGATGGTTTTTCATTATTTCAATCTCTTTGTCAAATTTATCTGATAGGATTGTAAACTCCTTCTCTGTGTTATCTTGAATTTTGTTGAGTTTCCTCAAAACAGCTATTTTGAATTTTCCATCTGAAGGAGTACATATCTCTGTCTCTCCAGGATTGTTCTCTAGTGCCTCATTTAATTTTGTCAGTGAGGTTATATTTTCCTGATGGCTTTTTGATGTTTGTTGGTAACTCGGCATTGAAGAGGGAAGTATTTATTGTAGTCAGTCTGGGCTTGTATGTACCCATCTTTCTTGGGAAGGCTTTCCAGGTATTTGAAGGGACATGGGTGTTTTGATCTGTTTTTGATCACTGAAGCATTATCTGCATTGGGGTCACCTCAAGCCTCTTACAGGCTCATAGAGGTACCGTCTTGGTGGTCTTGGGTAAGATCTAGAAGAATTCTCTAGATTACCAGGCAGAGACTCTTGTTCTCTTCCCTTACTTTCTCCCAAACAAATGGAGTCTGTATACTGAGCCACCTGGAGCTTGGGGAGGGGTGACACAAGCACCCCTGTGGTCATCACCAATGGGACAGCATTGGGTCAAACCTAAAGCCTGCACAGTACTGAGTCTTGCTGAAGGCCTGCAGTATTCACTGTCTGGCTACCGCCTATGAGCCCTCCCCCTGCTCCCCCGCCCTGGGCAGGTCCAGAGATGCTGTCTAGGAACAATAGCCTAGAGAACTTTAGGAATCTACCTGGTCCTCTATTCTACTGTAGCTGAGCTGGCACCCAAGCCAGAAGACAAAATCTTTCCCAGTCCTACCTGCCCTTTCCAAAGTAGAAGAGCCTCTCCTGGCCACCACTGCTCCAGGCCCACAGTGAGTACTTCCTAGCTACTGTTAACATTCAGTCAATGCCCAAGCACTCTTCAGTCAGCTGGTGGTGCATGCTGCAAGGCCTGGGTCTCTCTCTTCAGGGAAATGAGTTCCCCTCTGGTCCAGGACAGGTCCAGAAATGCCATCCAAGAACTAAAGCCTGGAATCACGGACCTCAAGAGCCCACTTGGTGCTCTACTCCACTGTGGTTGAGCTGGTACCTAAGGTTCAAGACAAAGTCCCCTTGACTCTTCCTTCTCTTTTCCTCAAGCAGGAGTCTCTCTCTGTAGCCACCACAGCTTGGAATGTATTGGGTCACACCTGAAGCCAGCATGTCTCTGAGTCACAACCAAAGCCCATAGCGAATACTGCCTGGTTACCACTGCCAACTATTCAGGGTTCAAGGTCCCTTTAGTCAGAAGGTGATGAACACTGCCAGGACTACATCATTCCCTTTGAGGCAGAAGGTTCCCTTCTGGTCTATGGTATGTCTAGTAATGTCTGGAATCTAGTGCCTGAAATGGGGACCTACCTCATGACTCTGCCTGGTGCCTTATCCTTCTGTGGCTGAGCTTGTATCTATGTTGCATGACAAAGTCCTCTTTACACTTTCCTCTTCTCTCCTCAAGCATATGGAAGGAGTCTCTCCCAGACCTGCGAGCTGCACCGCCTGGGATTGGGGGAGTAGCAAAGCACTCCCCTGGTTGCCCTGGCTTTTGTCTCACTAGGTTGCATGCCCCACAAGACCGCTGGCTCTGAGCCAGCACAGCACCAAGACTTGCCCAGGAATTGCAGTATTTTTGGCCTAGAGTGTCTTTCAGGTTTATCTAGGACCTCAGATCACTTTAGCCTGCAGTGACAAGGCTTGCCAGAACTCAGATTCTGACCGCTGAGATGAGTGATTCAACTCTGGGTAGGGCTGGACTAAATGCTCCCTCCACAGGCACCAGCTGAGTTCTGCTCAGCACTGCTTTTCACTGTGACAGAGTAGCACTGAATTCCAATGCAAAGTCCCACAATCACTGCGCTCCTCCTACCCCAGGATCACAGATGTTCTCTCCGTGCCACACAGTTGCTGCCAGATGGCGGAGGGGTGGTGTTGGTAACTCAGGACGGTCTTTCTCACTCTCTTCAATGTCTCTTTCAGTTATATGAAGTTAAAAGCAGGAACTATGATCACTCACCTAATTTTTTGTTCTATAAAGGTGTTTTTTGTGTGTGGATAGTTGTTCAATGTGGTGTTCTTGCAGGGAGGATGATCAGTGAAGGCCATTCAGCCATTTTGTCCACCTCTCTCTCCAATAATTCTTTATATTAAATTTTCCCTGTTCCAATTACTCAGCAGTTTATTTTTTCAGATGGAACCATGACTGATACAATCCCAGGAGACAGACTTTTAAAGATGAGAATTGAGTACTGGTTTGGTCATGCCCTTGAACTTAAGCACAGTGCTAAACTACTTGCCAAAGGGAAACAAGATGCTAGTAATCCATGTCACACAGTGGCACCACAATTATTTAAGTTATCATCTGTTGATTGTGATGAAATGTTCTGAAGCATAGTCTTGGAAGCCCAAGTGGCTGCTGCACATGATTGCTTATTGACTGTTGCCATAATGGTGACTACCATATATTTGATGTGGGATGGATGCTTCTGGGTAGCATGCAGAATTTACAGAAGAAAATAATTAGCTAAGTTCCTCTAACTCACTCAAGTGATGGTTTGAGGATGAGAGACCTTCCATGACAACCCTAAATTAACCACTCATTTTTCTGTAGCATCAAAGCTGATATTGCTGAAAATCAAACACGAATTTAATTATATGAGTTGCTGAATTACAACAGTTGAATTCTGTCTTGAGAGGTTTTCCATATGAAAGTTAAGGCTCAATTAAGAGTCACATCCTGGAATTTAGAATGGAGAAAACTGGTTGACTCCAACGGAGCTGACGTTTTGATTCTTCAAGTTACTCTGCCTTTTGACAGTGGGGTGTGACTTTCATTGTTCTCCAAAACCCTTCTTTGGGTTGAGACTAAGTTGCCGTCACTGGGACTTTGCCTGATACATTCTCTCTTAGTTCTTTCCCTTGTTAATACAATCTCCCAACTGTCTGTCAGTTTACCCCAGGAACACTCCCTAACTTTTACATGAATCCTTAACTTCAGTGTGATTCTAGGGAAACTAGGACTAGACTACCACCTGTTTTATGATTTAAATGATTCATTAAAGTATATCCTGGTCCAAAGATTGAAAAAAAAAATCCCTGGTTTGGGCAATGTTCCAAAACCAGAGACCTCTAGATAAAAACAAAAACACTAATAACTGTATGGATGCCCATATAAGACACCTTCTTCTATAAACAGAGAGATACAGAAAAGAAAGAAAAAAACCAGACCTTGAAATCAATTATTCTTTATTCAAACACTATTAAAGACCCCAGTGGAAATGTTAAGTCACTGGTTGCATATTTTTTTCCTTAGGCATATCTAAAGGTGCAACAATTGTATTTACAGTTTGGAGATAATACAAAAGAATGTCAGTCAATGCTGTCAAGACAGCAAATGCAACAGGGTAATCAAGTTTAGTTAACCACTTTGTCAGGGGCTGCTTCTTTCCTGGCACAAATTGCTTACTCAGTTAACACTGAGTATGTATCTGTTCCTAAGAATATTAGCGTTGTGAGGGTTCAGCATCTTTTTAAGTAAATATATTAAATTGATATTCTGAGTTCTTAGGAAATGCAGAGACCCAAATTATGTTTTACTGTGCAATGTCTATGTAACTTAAAATGTTTTGCCTTCTTTTTGATAAATTTTAAAAAATTGAATTATTGACAAGTATTTGGAAGAAAGAGACTGCTTTGTGTCAGAAAGCCATTTCCAAAAGAGTTTAAGTCAATTATTTGAAGTCACAAGATCTTTTAGAGGCTGCCCCCAGTACTTTATAGTCCACCTTTATGGTATAAGCAATGTTTTATATCTTTGGTCAATTAAATGGACTGGAAGCTTTTATGAAATTGTCAGGAATTCAAATATTGAGGCATAGCTAATAGCACTAAAAATTTCATCTGCCGGGCGTGGTAGCTCACGCCTGTAATCCTAGCACTTTGGGAGGCCAACGCGGGTGGATCACGAGGTCAGGAGATCGAGACCATCCTGGCTAATACAGTGAAACCTCGTCTCTACCAAAAATACAAAATAATTAGCCAGGCGTAGTGGCGGGTTCCTGTAGTCCCAGCTACTCAGGAGGCTGAGGCAGGAGAATGGCGTGAACCAGGGAGGCGGCGTGTGCAGTGAGCCAAGATCTCACCACTGCACTCCAGCCTGGGCGGCAGAGTGAGACTCCGTCTCAAAAAAAAAAAAAAAAAAAAAAAAAATTCATCTTAACTTTTAAATCCATCTGTTACAGTCAATGCCTTGGTTATTAATTTCACCACTCAATACAATAACATTCAAGAATAATTATGCCTGATGTCTATTGAGAGGTTCAACATATATAAGCAAATTCTGAAACCTATGTAACTTGATTTACATTTACTGTCCTTATAGGAAGCTACACAATTTAATGAAGATTATCTCCTTCCTACTAAACCACTTGATGAGATTCAGAATGAAAGTCCCTATTTTATCAAAAAGCATTAAGTGGAAATGACTTGCCCTAAGTAATGTGGGGAAGGCAGGGTGGTCATGTAGAGAAGAAAAATAACAACCAACAGAAAACCAATTTTTTAAATAAGATTCAAACTGAATTTAATTAATTTTTATCCAGCACTCATAAAATGCACTTGTGGATATACTTAATGGGACCCCAAATTATCAAAACTAAATATCTTATAAATTACTTGACCAGAAAAATGGCCAAGAAGTTGCTAGCTTTTAAAATAGTCATAGTATCCACTGGCAAAGGCAGTGCCACCTGCACATTCTCTTTGAGTCTCTTCACTTTTCCATGTAGCTCCTCCTCAGGTACAGCGCATAACCACAGTTATAGGTGTTCCTGCATGCTCAGAAGGGACTGCATTATAAGAGAGGGGAGCAATGCCAAGGTAGCTTGCAATACATGTAAAGTAGCATAATTCAGTTAACTGCATAGTTCTAAACAAACAGCATACACAAACATACACATAGTTCTAAACAAACAGCATACACAAACATACACATAGTTCTAAACAAACAGCAAACACAAACAAAAATGTGTTCAAAAACACATTTTTCCAAAATTTTCACCAAGGCAGCATATCCCTTTTTTACCAAAATTAATTGACAAAAGAATTATTTGCCCCTGGATAACTGATACAGACTTTACAAGAAATAAGTTTCATCATGCACTAAATGCCTTTAAATTCAAGAAAGAGGCACATAAAATATAAAATTTCACATAAAATATCTCATAGGACTTTTAGATGTTTCGTGCTCTTGAAAAATAGGATATGGTTAAACTTTTTAATCCTTGACTCTGTCTCTTGCTGTTCTCCAATATAATATTGTTATCCTAATATTTTATAACTATATAGATAGGAAGAGTGAATGTAAGTGATTTGCTAAAAGTCGTATAACTAGTGAGTGATTGTTCTGGATATTTACATTGCTCTACAAATCCATTCTTCACCCTTCTCTACCGTGTTGTGCACCCAGGCAGCTGACCTCCTTGTCTCACAAAAATGGATTTTCTTTGTCCTATGGTTTCCAGTTGGATTGAGTTAATGAGAGACAACAGGAGGAAAATGCAGGGCAGAAGAAGAGGAAGGTAATGGTGTTTATTCTCTGACTTCCTTCCTGCTCTGCCACAAGTTGACAGTAGCTGGTTTCCTCTACTGGAGTTCAGAAATAAAGGCCAGAAGTGAAAGCCTCAGCTTCCTGTCATGAAGCACTTGACTATAGTTACAGCTAGAACCACAGCTCTCTCTGATTCCTCATAACTATTCCTTTTCCTTGCCTTTTCATGTCTAATAGAGGCAGTGGCACTCCACTGTCGCTAGCCCCAGGATACTTTATCATCTCTTGCTAGTGTACTTTAACCATTCCTATATCTGCTAGGACCTTGATAGATCTAGATATAGAAACAGGGTTTGAATCCAGGTTTAATGGCACTGATGTTAAACCAGGTTCATTATTCACACACGCAGCAAACCAAGTGGTGTGACAACAGGTTTTGTCAAAGAGAAAAGAGTTTATTCACAAGGCTGCCAAGCCTGGAGATAGAAGAACAAATCTCAAATCTGCCTCATTGAAAATAGGGCTTGTTGGGGGCAGGTACTTATGGAATACAAAATGGGGTGGTCTAATGTCTGGGGAATGGTGATTGGTGGATAGGAAAGGTAATCAGGGTTCTGTGCAAGTATAATTGAGCAACATAGCTCTTCATAGGATGCATGGTCAGAAAAAGGCAGCACTAGTATGACCTGCAGGTAGAATTTTTGACCCTCTCAAGTCAAAAAATGTCTCTTCAGCCACCTGTGCAAGCCCAGTTGGAGGATTAGTATTCTCAATTGGCTTGAACTGGACAAGAGCTGCCCTGTAACTCCTGAAAAACAACTTTAAGCACTCGTTACTATAGTGACCCACAGTCAGAGATATTGTCTGTAAGGAAGCTAATGGAAGTTTAGTTATGTATCATTTGGCTACGTGACTTGCACCTAAACCACTTAGAAGTAAGCAGTTAAAAGCAAGCAACGCAGGTTAAGTTTGGTGGGCTTAATCAGGTTATTCCTTGGTTTTAGTACTAATATCAGTGTTCTTTCTATTGAACCACACTATACCCACATGCACTGCTTTCGCATCCTTTATATGTCTGCCTTTATTGACAATAATAGTTTAAAATACTTTGCTTAACAGTTATATATTATCTTCGACTGTTTCTATTTACTTGCATATGTGAATCTCACTCCCCAGCTACAGTATATGCTACGTGATTATGTCTTTTAAATGAATTCCCTATTATCCCCCAATTTGCCTAGCACAATCAATACAAAGGATATAATTAAAAAAAAAAATACTCGTTGACAGTTTCACATCTGCATGGTGATGTGAGCAGACCATAGACCCATTTGCCAGTGAAACAACCATAGCTGGCACAAATTATTTTTTAAAAAGACAACCATATAAAGTATTTGAAAATTGTCCTAAGGGCATACAGCAACATATATTCAAGAAAAATCTTTTTGAAAATCTATTAAATCTCAATGTGCACAGTAAGAGGCTGAGGCACTTGAACCATGACTTACTCCATCCCTCCTGTATGCCAGTTCAGCTTGACTGAAGCTCATTTCTGTGTAACTACAGCTAAAAAGACAAAGCTTCTTTATCCCTTAGTTCCCAATCAAGGGACGTAATATCTCACCAGGAGGAGCAGCCCACTAGTATTTCTTATCACCTCCGACACCAAGTTGCAAAGGCTAAATTCCTAGCAAGTGCAGTTGAGAGGTCAGGGACTTTCTTTCTCCACCCAGCCCCAACTCACACTCTCAGTCACAGTGTTGGCAGGTCAAGAATACTGGGTCTCTGACTATCCTCAGTCCTGCTCATTTGTAGGCCAAAGAGGCAAGCAAAGAATACCAGAAGCTATGGCTCTGACAAGCACCCTACTCATAACGCATGGTGTCACTCCAAGACAAGTGGACCACTGTCCCCACCCCCAGCCCTGGAGCAATAGCTCAGAGACTTTTCTCAGGAACAGGGGGAGTCCACAAGAAAAGAGAACTCCAATGTTGTTCCCAAAATAACTCTTTATTTGAAGAAAAGTGTGGGAAAGTTCAAGCCTAAGAATGCTCTCAAAACCAATTGGTGATTTTGGCAGTAAACAATTAAAAGAAGGCTTGTAGCTCTATGAGACCCACAAGCTCAACTGTAGGCCAGCTAATTTATCAGACAGAACCAGAGAAAGAGATAGCCAAAAAGAGACACCAGGGGGACATAACAAGCCTCAAAGATTGGCCTCAAAAACTACCCCTATCCAGATTTAACTGGATGAAATTGTGAAGCAATCTATGCCTAGAACACTCCAGGGCGTTGTCTAAAACAATAGGGATATCAACCATCAATTAGCTGAGTTTAAGAGCTGAGTATGATACCAACAGAGGCAGACAGACTAACAGAGAAATCAGAAAAAGAGACAACCCTGATTTAACCAGAGAAAACACTGTCATCTAGGATGATTGTCCTTATGCTCAAGGATGTGCCTCTCTGAAGGGCAACATTGGAAGCTTCACACTAAATGGGAAATAGATGCAACTGAAAGAGTCTAGCCAAGTCACAAAACAAACAAACAAACAACAACAAAAACAACTCTGAAATGGGGAAGGAAATAAAAATTTAGAGTTGTTACAACACGTTACTTCAAATGTCCAGTTTAAAAAAAAAACAAAAAACTTGCAACAAAAAAAAAAAAAAAGAAAAAGGAATATGTAGCTTACAAACAGGAAAAAGGAAGACAACAAGAATTGCCTGTGAGGGTCACCATATGTCAGATTTTAAAGATTTCAAAGCAGCCATTACAAATATATTCAAAGAACTAAAGGAAACTTGTGCTTAAAGAAGTAGTGGCTGGATATTCTTATCAAATACAGAACATCAATAAAAAGGTAGAAATGATTTTTTAAATAACCAAATGAAAATTCTAGATTGAAAAAATACACTAGTTGAAAAAATTACCAGAGGTTCAACAGGTGATTTGAACTGACAGAAGAATCAGCAAATTCTAAGACAGATCAACAGAGATAACGCAATCCGAAGAAAGTGGAGAGAAGAGCAAAGACAAATTAATAGAGCTACAGAAATATGTGGAGCACTATTAAGCACACAAACACACATAATTATAGAGGATAATAGAGAGAAAGGAAAGGAAAAATAGAAGAAATCATGGCTGAAAACTCTAAAAATACATTAATCTATACATACAAGATTAACAAACTCAAAGCAAGATAATCACAAAGAGATCCATACCAAGACAAATTATGGTAAAAATACTGAAAGACAATGACAAAGAGAATATTTTGAAAGCCACAAGAGAAAAATGACCCATCACATTCAAGACAACTCCAAGAAGACTGACTTGTCATTAGAATCAGTGGAGGCAGAAGCAGAGGAATAACATATTCAGAGGGCTCAAAGAAAAAAAATAACACTAAAATCTTATATGCAGCAAAAGTATGTTTCAAAGATGACGGTGACTTTTGAAGTTTTCGTGTAGAGGTAATGAAAATGTTCTTAAAAAAGATTGTGGTGAGAATTGCATAACTCTATGAATTTTCAAAAAAAAATACCTTGTATACACTCCATGGGTATATGTATATATATAGTAAAATATTTTTATAATAGCTTTAAGAAAATTTCATACTATATATACTAAAATTTCATACTCTGTGTATGTACATACAGAGTATGTATATAGTATATACAGTAAATTATTCATACTGTATACTATATATAAATCATTCACACCATATATTTATACTAGTGTACTCCTCATAGTATATTTAGTACAGCATGAATAGTTACTATATAAATAATTTATATACAGTATATAGTATGAATATATATAGTATAATGATAATTTCATACTATACATATATATACAGAGAGAGAATATATGAAATTATCTTAATAAAGCCATTATAAGAATATTTAATGATTTATTGGCTTGGGATACCTGAGAGTGCCTGTGATGCAGTCTTCTTATAAAGGCTTCTCTACAATATAACTGAGAAGTTTCAGTTCCATTATGGTGGCAAAAGACCACAACCATCCATCCCTTCTGATGATTATAACTAAAAATTCTAGACAAAATATAAACAAGTAACTACTGGAGAGTTGAAAAAGTAAACAAAAATAAGTGAACTGTGGGGAGGAATCAAAAATGGTGGCAGCATCCATGGTGAGTGAGTTTCCTGTTCTTGTTTATCTCTCAAAATGTCGTCCTGGGGAGAGGGCTCATGTTGCAGAGGAGCGCAGTGAAAATGGTGGCAGCAGCCTAAGTGGCTAACACCCTGAGAGAAACTCTACCTTTGGGCCACAAGAACCAGGAAAAGGGGACTTTGAAGGCCAGATAACAGGGAGAAGAATTCCAAAATGGATAGCCAGAGTAAAGGACCCATAACACTGCGCATGCACTCCCGTGTGTCTTTGTATCTTCAGCTATCCATGCATGGGACAGATCCAAACCCATATAGCAACAGTGTGAAACACTGAGCTGAGATTTGAACCACCTGCAGTTTTCAGTCTAACCCTAGAGAACCTAATAAAAACAAATGCAAAGATATAAACCAAGAGCCCTATATGAATTTAAAATGTAATACTAAAAATTATTAAGATACTACAGAAAAAGCAGCACAGGAGGAGCCTTAGAGGAACAAAAAACTGAGGGAACAAAAGGAACACAAACAATAAAATGGTATGCTTGATTCAAAGCGTATCAATTATTACATTCAATGTTAGTGATCTAAATGCCCCAAAATAATAGAGAGGGACTGATAAAGTGGATTTAAAAGTCAAGGCCTTAGCATCTGTTGCTTACAAGACTCAGTCTTTATATATTATTAGTAGAGCACAAATTGATTTTGTAAAGAATACTAAAAACACAGTTAGCATAAGAAAATTAAAATGGCTATTTTAATGTATGATAGACTTCAAGACAAAGGGTGTTTCCAGGTATATAAACATTTCATAACAATAGAAGGTACACTTTATCAGGAATAACTGATAAAGATATCAAAGTTATTTATGTGAATTTACCTAATAACAGAATCTCAAAATAACATAAGGCAAAAATTGGCAGAATTAAAGGAAGAAATAGATTGAGGCCAAAAGAACTGGTAGAGAAGCATAACTAGGGGAGACAGCAGTATCAAGTGTAAGAGATAGTATGGTCTGGCTACAGAAATAATATGAGAGATGATGAAATTTGAGTGAAAAAAATTGTAAATACTAAGTGGAGGATTAGAGCCAAGATGGCCAACTAGACACAGTCAGGAGGAACATCTCCCACCAAGAGACTAGGACAGTGGGAAGACTAGTACACTCAGAGCAGATCTTTGGAGGGAAGGTATTGAGGGTGAACAGAGGGAGGAAACAGACACTGGGCTGAAGAGGAAGAAAGCTGGGAGCTCTGCACAGGGCTGCTGAGCACCAGGACTTGCCCCTGGCTCCTAGTGACTCCTGGGGAAGGGATGAGTTGAACAGGCAAGGAGTGGCTTGCTTTCATCACAGGTCTCTGGAATCCTAGCTGCAGGAGACCCCACAACCCCCACAGACCCTTGAGCTGGCAAGCAGAGCTGCTCAAAGTGGTAGGAGCAGGAATCCAGCCTGTGAGGAGCCCAGAGGGTTTGGTGCAGGAAATTCTACACTGGAGCACAGCCAGGGATGCGTATCCCTCAAGGTTTGCTATGCTTCTCTAGGTGGTCTTACCCTTTGGGTGACCATTGGACCTGGACAGACAAAGCAGGGCAATCTTGCCTATGGGACAGGACCAGTTCAATCTGAGCATCCCTTTGTCTGTTGGCCTTTCCTGGGGCCCCTGCCTGGCCATGCCCACTTGCAGTGCAGCCTCAGATGCCCAGCCAGGGTACGTCCAGGAGCCCTCATTATAGCTCCTTCACCAGCAGACTACTCCTAACTGTTGGAGAGTTCCAGAAAATCATCCCCTGCCAACATGCACCAACCTACCTGCAGCCTCTCCCCACTACAGCCTCCAACCATGTCAACATGCACAACTGCGCCCTACTACTTTGCTGGCATGAGCACATTGGTGAACTTTGCCTCCCCTCTCCCACGGGTGCATGCTATGTGTGTGTACCCTGCCACCCTCCCTACTGCTGGCACAAGCATACCCTGCCACCCCACCCCCATTGGCACCTCACCCCCGCTGATACGGAGGCAGCCCACTGCACCACTGCTGCATGTGCAAGTGTATGCACAGTTGCTGGCACTCCCCATCCTTCCCCAGCTGACACACATGCATCTCACCATGCCGTGGCAGCTACTGACATGGATCTCACTGCCACCACCCCAGCAAAGCACTTTGGTTAGCACTCCTCATCAAATTGTTGTTGTCAGTGGACCAGGAGCACCTCAGTCCCTAGTACAGCAGGTTTCTAATCTTGAGGGGCCGGAGAAAAAAGCAGAGGGCCTGGTACCAGTGCTACAGAGTAAGAGCATGCAGCAAGGCAGTGCTGAGCTGAGACTTGGCCCTCTGAAATCTTCCAGAAATGAAGCCAGTTGACTGAACCCACCTCACACCACAATCGAACTCCCAAGGGCATCAAAGAAGATAAAAAGCAAAATATTCCACCCAAACAACAAGTAACTTTTAAGATTAAAGGAACATTAACACAGATGAGAAAGAACCAAGAATTCTGGCAACTCAAAAAGTCAGTTTCTTCTTACCTCCAAATGAGATAATGGTTACCTCCCCACTAGTTCCCCAACAATGATTCTTAGCCAGACTGAAATAACAGACATAGAATTCAGAATATGGACGGGAACAAAGATCATCGATACTCAGGAGAAAGTCTAAACCCAATCCAAAGAATCTAAGGAATACAATAAAATGATAAAGGAGGTGAAAGATAAAATTGCCATTTTAAGAAAGAACCAAACTGATAAGATAGAGCTGAAAAACTCACTACAGGCATTTATAATACAATTGGAGGTATTACCAGTTGAATAGACCAAGCTGAGGAAAGAATCTCCGAGCCCAAAGACTGGTTCTTCAAATAAACTCAGTCAGACAAAAATAAAGAAAAAATAATTAAAAAGAATAAATAAAACCTCTGAGAAACATGGGATTATGTAAGGAGACCAATTCTATGACCCACTGGTGTCCCTGCAAGAGAGGAAGAAAGCAAGCAACTTGGAAAACATATTCGAGGATCTCATCTATGAAGATTTCCCCAACGTCAGTGGAGAGGCCAACATTCAAACTCAAGAAATGCCAAGAACCCTGTGAGATGCTATACAAGATGACCATCCCCAAGACACATAGTCATCAGATTCTCCAAGATCAAAATGAAAGAAAAAATATTAAAGGCAGCTAGAAAGAAGGTGCAGGTCACCAACACAGGGAACCCCATCAAGCTAATGGCAGACCTTTCAGCAGAAACCCTACAAGCCAGAAGAGATTGGGGATGTATATTCGACATTCTTAAAGGAATAAAATTCTAAGTGAAATTTCATATCCAGCAAAATTAAGCTTTATAAGTGAAGGAGAAATAAGATCACTTTCAGACAAGCAAATGCTAAGGGAATTCATTACCACCAGACCAGCCTTACAAGAGAGCCTTAAGGCAGTGCTAAATATGGAAACAAGAGACCATCATGGCCACCACAAAAACACACTTAAGTACAAACACCACTGATGCTATAAAGCAACTACACAATGAAATTTGCATAATAATCAACTAACAGCATGATTATAGGATCAAATTCACACATATCAATATTAAGTTTGACTGTAAATTGACTAATTGCTTCAATTAACAGGTACAGAGTGGCAAGTTGGATAAGGAAGAAAGACCCAGCTCTATACCGTGTTCAAGAGACCCATCTTACATATAATGACACCCATTGGCTCAAAGTTAAGGGATACAGAAAAATCTTAACACTTGACCAAATGGACCTTACAGATATCTACAGAATGCTCCACTGAAAAATAATAGAATCTTCATTCTTCTCATCTGCACATGGCACATACTCTAAAATCGACCATGCAATTGGCCATAAAACAATCCTTAGCAAAGTCAAACACATCATGCCAACCACACTCTTGGACCACAGCATGATAAAAATAGAAATCAATACTAAGATCACTCAAAACCATACAATTACATGGAAATTACACAACCTGCTCCTGAATGACTTTTGGGTAAACAATAAAATTAAGGCAGAAATCAAGAAATTCTTTGAAACTAATGAGAATAAAGACGCAACAAACGAAAATCTCTGAGACAAAGCTAAAACAGTGTTAAGAGGAAAATTTATAGTGATAAATGCCCACATCAAAAAGTTTGAAAGATCTCAAATTAACAACCTAACATCACACCTAGAGGAACTAGAAAAACAAAAACGAATCAACCTCAAGGCCTGCAAAAGACAAGAAATAAATGAAATCAGCTGAACTGAATGAAACTGATATGCAAAAACCCATCCAACAGATTAATGAATCCAGGAAGAGGTTCTTTGAAAGAATGAGATTGAGAGGTCACTATCTAAACCAATAAAAAAAAAAGAGAAGATCTAAATAAACTCAATCAGAAATGACAAAGGGGACATTACCACTGACCCCAAATAAATACAAAAAGCCCTTAGAGACTATTACAAACACCTCTATGCACACAAGCAAGAAAACCTGCAAGAAACTGACTCATTCTGGAAACATACAACCTCCCAAGATTGAACCAAGAAGAAATTGAGGCCAGCATCATCCTGATACCAAAACCTGGCAGAGACACAACAAAAAAAAAAATAAAACTTTAGGCCAATATCCTTGACTAACATATGTGAAAATCATCAACAAAATACTAGCAAACTGAATCCAGCAGCAAATCACAAAGCTAATCCACAGTGATCAAGTGGGCTTTATTCCTGGGATGCAAAGTTGGTTAAACACATGCAAATCAATCAAGGTGATTTATCACATAAACAGAACTAAAAATAAAAGCTATATGATCATCTAAATAGATGCAGAAAAGGGTTTTGATAAAATTCAACATCCCTTCATTAAAACATCCAATAACCCTGGCATTGAAGGAGCATACCTCAAAATAACAAGAGCCATCTATAACAAACCAACAACCAACATCATACTCAACAGGCAAAAGCTGGAAGCATTCCACTTGAGAATAAGAACAAGACAAGGATGCCCACTCTCTCCACCCATATGCAACATGGTACTGGAAGTCCTAGTCAGAGCAATCAGGCAAGAGAAATAAATAAAAGGCATTCAAATAAGACAAGAGAAACTCAGACTATCTCTGTTTACAGATGGTATGATTTCATATTTAGAAAACATCATAGTCTCTGACTCAAAACTCCTATGTCTGAGAAACAACTTCAGCAAAGTTTCAGGATACAAAATCAATATACAAAAACCAGTAGCATTCCTGTTCATCAATAACATCCAAGCTGAGAGCCAAATCAAGAATGCTATCCCATTCATGATAGCTCTGAAAAAAAAATGAAACACCTAGGAATACAGCTAATAAAAGAGGTAAAAGATTTTTACAACAAGAATTATAAAACATTGCTGATAGAGAAAAGAGATGACACAAACAAATGGAAAAATACTCCATGCTCATGGATTGGGAGACAACATTGCTAAAATGGCCATACTGCCCAAAGCAATTTACAAATTCATTGCTATTCCTATCAAACTACTAATGGCATTCTTCACAGAATTAGAAAAACACTTTCAAAATTCATATGGAACCAAAAAAGAGCCTAAGTAGCCAATGTAATCCTAAGCAAAAAGAACAAAGCCAAAGCCATCAGTTTATCTTAACTTCAAACTATCCTACAAGACTACAGTACCCAAAACAGCATGGCACTGGTACAAAAACAGATACATAGACCAGTGGAAAAGAATACAGAGTCCAGAATTAAAGCCACACACTTACAACCATCTGAACTTATACAAAGTTGAAAAAAAAAAAAAAAAAGCAAGGGGGAAGGACTACCTAATCAATAAATGATGCTGGGATAACTGGCTAGCCATACACAGAAGATTGGAACTGGACCCCTTCCCTACACCATATATAAAAATCAACTCAGATGAATTAGACTTAAATGTGAAACCTAAAACTATAAAAACTCTGGAAGACAACCTAGGAAATACCATTCTGGACATAGATCCTGGCAAAGATTTCATGACAAAGATGCCAAATGCAATAGCAACAGAAACAGAAATCGGCAAATGGGACCTAATTAAACTAAAGAGCTGATGCACAGCAAAACAGGCTATCAAACAGTTAACAGACTACCTCCAGAATAGGAGAAAATATCTGCAAAGTATGCATCTGACAAGAGTTTAATATCCAGAATTTATAAGGAATGTAAACAAATTAACAAGCAAAAAATGAACCACCCAATTAAAAAGTGGGCAAAGTACATGAACAGGCACTTTTCAAAAGAAGACATACATGCAGCCAACAAGTATATGAAAATATGCTCAACATCAACAGTCTTAGAGAAATACAAATCAAAACCACAATGAGACACCATCTCACACTAGTCAGAATGGCTACTATTAAAAAGTCAAAAAACAATAAATGCTGGTGAGGTTGTAGAGAAAAAGGAATGTTCATACAATTATGGTGAAAGTATAAATTAGTTCAACCATTGTGGAAAGCAGTTTGGCTATTTCTCCAAAAACTGAGAAGAGAACTACCATTCGACACAGTAATCCCATTATTGGGTATATATCCAAAGGAATATAAATCATTCTGTCATAAAGACACATGCATATGTATCATCATCACAGCACTAGTCACAATAGCAAAGACATGGAATCAATCTAAATTCCCATCAATGGTAGATTGGATAAAGAAAATGTGGTACATATGCACTATGGAATACTATGCAGCCATAAAAAAGAAAAAGATCATGTCCTTTGCAGCAGCATGGTTGGAGTTAGAGGCCCTTATCCTAAGTGAACTAAACACAGGAAAAGAAAACCAAATACTGCATGTTCTCACTTATAAGTGAGGGCTAAACATCGAGTACCCATGGGAACAAAGAAGGGAAGAATAGATAGTGGGGCCTACTTGAGGATGCGGTGTGGGAGGAGGACAAGGATTGAAAAACTAACTATAGAGTACTCATGCTTATTACCTGTGTTTTGAAATAATCTGTACACCAAATCTCTGTGACTTGCAATTTTCCTACATAACAAACCTGAACATATATTCTTGAAACTTAAATAAAAGTTTAAAAATAAAAGAGTAGGCCAGGCATGGTGGCTCATGCCTGTAACCCCAGCACTTTGGGAGGCCGAGGTGGGTGAATCACCCAAGGTCAGGAGTTTGAAACCAACCTGACCAATACGGCGAAACCCCATATCTACTAAAAATACAAAAATTAAATTATATAATTTATAATAAATTATAATCTCAGCTACTATAGCTGGGCACCTATAATCCCAGCTACTCGGGAGGCTGAGGCAGGAGAATCACTTGAACCAGGGAGGCGGAGATTGCAGTGAGCCAAGATCACATCACTGCACTCCAGTCTGGGTGACAGAGCAAGACTCTGCCTCAAAATTAATTAATTAATTAATTAATTCAAAGTTACAATAGTTGGTTCTGCCATCCATTTCTCCATAATTGATTCAAGAACTAGTTAGAAAAAAAGCATTAAAAACATAGAAAGTGTGACCAGCATAATTAATCACCATGATATAACTGACAATTATAAAACACTAACTCCAATTATTGCAAAATGCACATTCTTTTCTTTTTTTTTTTCTTTTTTTTTGAGACGGAGTCTCGCTCTGTCCCCCAGGCTGGAGTGCAGTGGCGTGACCTCGGCTCACTGCAAGCTCCACCTCCCGGGTTCACGCCATTCTCCTACCTCAGCCTCCTGAGTAGCTGGGACTACAGGCCCCCGCCACTGCGCCCAGCTAATTTTTCTTTTTTTTTTTTTTTTTGTATTTTTAGTAGAGACGGGGTTTTACCGTGGTCTCAATCTCCTGACCTTGTGATCCGCCCGCCTCAGCCTCCCAAAGTGCTGGGATTACAGGCGTGAGCCACTGCGCCCGGCCATGCACATTCTTTTCAACTGTAGCTGGTTTATTTATCAGGTCAGATCATATTAAGGCATAAAACAATTCTCAATAAATTTAAAAGGATCAAAATCGCACGGAATATTCTATGATTAAAATGGAATTAAATTAGAAATCAATATTACTGTGATATATAGGAAAATCCTATATATCTGGAAATTAAATAGCATACTTTTACATAACTAATAAGTAATGAAATCACTAGAGAAATAAGAAAACATCTAGAACTTTAATGATAATAAAACATCAAAATTAGTGAGGTTAGCTAAAGCAGCGCTTAGAGATAAACTTATGACTTTAAATGCTTATATTAGAAAAAAAGAAATATAAAAAGTCAATCAGCTAAGTATCCACCTTAAATAGCTGGAAAATGTAGAGTAGGTAAATTGAAGGTAAGCAAAAGGAAGGAAAGAATAAATAATAGAAATCAATAAAATAAAAAACACAGACAATAGAAAAAAACTAACGAAGCCCAAAGCTAGTATTTTGAGAGGAAAAACAAAATTGACAACCCCCTAGCTAGATTAATAAACAAAAATTAGAGGGAGAACACAAACCACAAACACCAAGAATGAAAAGTATTTTATCATGGCAGATCCTACATATGTTTAAAAAGTAACCCCATCAACAAACCAAAAAATTTGACAATTTACCTGAAAAAGACAATTTTTTCTAAAATATACTACTCACAAAATTGATACATGAAGAAGCAGAAAATCTGAATGTAATTATTAGAGAAATTAAATTTGGTATCAAAAACATTCCTCACAAAAAAAAAAAAAAAAAACTGGAAGAACAGATGATTTTACTGGTGAATTCTACTGAACATTCAAGAAAGATGTAACACCAGTCTTACATAAAATCTTTCAGATATTGGGATCCACTGCCCAGCAGAACAGGGACACCACCCCAACAAAATTATATGAGGCTAGTGTAATCCTAACACCAACGCCACACCAAGACATTACAAATACCTGTCATGAATATAGATGCAAATGCCCTTGACAAAATATTAGTTAAATTCAACCCTGTATGAAAACAATAATAAATCATTAAGAAGTTTCATTCTCAGAGTACAAAGTTGGTTTAAGGATCAAAATTCAGTGGATATAATGAATTAAATTTACGGCATAAAGAAGAAAAAACACATGATCATTTTAATAGATACTATCTAGAATTAGACAGACACAAGGTTAAGGGTGTGACACTCTGAAACGCCATGTCTGCTCAAGACTTCTAACATGAACTGCAGTGAATTTTGCAAACTGCAAATCCTGAGAGAACACTCCCTGAAAAACTGCCCTCACTTCAGGCCCCAGCAACAAGTTCAGGGGTCCTCAGGGCTGCTCTCACTTTTGACCATCTGGCTACAAATGTGAGTCCCCACAGACTCCCTCTGGTTCTATAATTCACTATAATGACTCACAGAACTCAATAGAGCACCATGCCATTACAAACCTTCATTACAGTGAAATGATACATATTAGAACCTGCCAAAGGAAGAAACACATGGGACAAAGTCTCAAAGAGGTCCAGATGTAAAACTTTCATCATCCTCAGGGACACGTTACTCTCAGCATCCATGTGTAGCAATACACTTGGAGTATTACCAACGTAGGAAATTCACCTGAACTTTCATGTCCAGAGTTTTCACTGGGGTTTTATTACATAGATATGATTGAATGAATCATTGCCCATGTGGTTGAACACAATCTCCATGTCCCCTTGGTTCTCAGATTAGGCTGATAAAACATAGCTTGAAGCCCTGATCTTCTTAATCACATGGCTGGTCTTTCTGAAGATGTCAGCCCTCACCCTAAGTTACCTTGTTAGCAAAAACTATCACATACGGCCCAAGGAGCCCACTATTAATAACAAAGTAAGACACTTCTATCACTTAGAAAACTTCATGCTTTTAGAGGTAACCTTGCGGAGGCCAGAACAACAGCCAGACCTCTCTTTAGATGAGGAAAAATTTCTTACTAAATAGATGGATAAAAAGCATTTGACAAAATTCAACACCTATTCATAATATGAAAAAAAAATCTCTCGGTAAACTTGGATTATAGGGAATTTACAATTTTCTAAAGGACCTCAACAAAAAAATCTGCATCCAATGTCAAACTTAATAGTGAAAGACAAATTATTTCCCACATGAGATTGAGAACAAGACAAGGATACCTGCTTTCATTACTTCTATTCCACATTGTGCTGGAGGCGCTAGTCATTGCAATTAGCCAAGAAAAAGAAATAAAGATATGAAAGGAGGACATAAAATTTTACCTATTTGGAGATTATGTGATTCTTTGTGAGGAAAATACCAGGAATCTACCAAACAACTGGGCAAATAATTTGAACAGGTATTTAATAGAAGAAAGTTTGCAAATGGCCAATAAGCACCAGAAAAGATACTTAACATCACTAGTAAGCAGAGAAAACCAAATTAAAATCACATTAAAATCGCACTGAACACCCATTATATTGACTAAAATTAAGAAGCTGGACCACACCAAGTGTTAGTGAGGTTGTGAAAAAACTGGAACTCTCATACATTGCTGATGAGAAAGTAAAATTGTACAACTACTTTGGAAAATGATTTGTCAATTTTGTAAAATGTTAAATATCTGCCTACTAAGGTATTTACCCTAGTGAAACAAAAACACAGGTCCACACAAAGACATGTACACAAATGTTCATGGCAGCTCTATTTTCAGCAGCCAAAAACTAGAAACAATACAACTGTCTATCAACAGGCAAATGTATAAAGAAACTATGGTATATCCATGCAATGCAATACTATTTAGCAATTAAAAATATAGTAACTATTGATATGCACAACAATGTGAATGAATCTCAAAATCATTGTTCTCAGTTAAAGAAATTGGGCAAAAAGTGGTAAAAGGAATCACACATCCCACATGATTTAATTTATATAAAATTCTAATGATGCAAACTTATCTATATTGACAGAAATTTAAAATATGTCATTTGATTATCTCTATAGATGCAGAAAAGGCCTTTGATAAAACTTAACAGCCCTTCATGCTAAAAACATTCAACAAACTAGGTATTGATGGAACATATCTCAAAATAACAAGAGCTATTTATGATAAACCCAGTCACTATCATACAGAATGGGAAAAAGCCGGAAGCATTCCCTTTGAAAACCAACACAAGACAAGGATGCCCTCTCTCACCACTCCTATTCAACATATTACTGGAAGTTCTGAAATAAAGGGAGAAAGAAATAAAGGGTATTCAAATAGGAAGAGAGGAAGTCAAATTGTCTCTATTTGCAGATGACATGATTGTATATTTAGAAAACTCCATTGTGTCAGCCCAAAAACTCCTTAAGCTGATAAGCAACTTCAGCAAAGTCTCAGGATACAAAATCAGTGTGCAAAAATCACAAGCATTCCTATATACCAATAACAGACAAACAGAGAGCCAAATCATAAGTGAACTCCCATTCACAATTGCTACAAAGAGAATAAAATACCTAGAATCCAATTTACAAGGGATGTGAAGGACTTCTTCAAGGAGAACTACAAACCACTGCTCAGTGAAATAAGAGAGGACATAAACAAATGGAAAAACATTCCATGCTCATGGATAGGAAAAATCAGTATCATGAAAATGGCCATACTGCCCAAACTAATTTATAGATCCAGTGCTATTCCCATCAAGCTACCAAAGATTTTCTTCATGGAATTAGATAAAACTACTTTAAATTTCATATGGAGCCAAAAAAGAGCCCGTATAGCCAAGACAATCCTAAGCAAAAAGACCAAAGCTGAAGGTATCACACTACCTGACTACGAACTATAGTACAAGCCTACAGTAATCAAAAAAGCATGGTACTGGTACCAAAACAGATATATGGACCAATGGGAACAGAGGCCTCAGATATAACACCACACACCTACAACCATCTGATCTTTGACCAATCTGACAAACACAAGCAATGGGGAAAGGATTCCCTATTTGATAAATGGTGTTGGGAAAAATGGCTAGCCATAGCAGAAAACTGAAATTGGATCCCTTCCTTACACCTTATACAAAAATTAACTCAAGATGGATGAAAGACTTAAACGTAAGACCTAAAACCGTAAAAAACCTTGAAGAAAACCTAGGCAATACCATTCAGAACATAGGCATGGGCAAAGACTTCATGATTAAAGCACCAAAGTAATGGCAGCAAAAGCCAAAATAGACAAATGGGATCTAATTAAACTAAAGAGCCTCTGCACAGCAAAAAAACTATTGTCAGGTGAAGAGGCAACCTACAGAATGGGAGAAAATTTTTGCAATCTATCCATCTGACAAAGGGCTAATATCCAGAATCTACAAGGAACGTAACAAATCGACAAGAAAATATCCTACCAAACAGTGGGTGAAGGATACAACCAGACGCTTCTCAAAAGAAGGCATTTATGTGGCCAAAAAACATATGAAAAAAAGCTCATCATCATTGGTCATTAGGGAAATGCAAATCAAAACCACAATGAGCTACCATCTCATGCTAGTTAGAATGGCAATCATTAAAAAGTCAAAAAACATGCTGCAGAGGATGAGGAAAAATAGGAACACTTTAGCACTGTTGGTGGGAGTGGAAATTAGTTCAACCATTGTGGAAGACAGGTGGTGATTCCTCAAGGATCTAGAACCAGAAATATCATTTGACCCAGCAATCTCATTACTGGGTATATACCCAAAGGATTATAAATCATTCTACTATAAAGACACATGCACATGTATGTTTATTGCAGCACTATTTACAACAGCAAAGACTTGGAACCAATCCAAATGACCATCAATGATAGACTGGATAAAGAAAATGTGGCACATATACACCATGGAATCCTATGCAGCCATAAAAAGGAATGAGTTCATGTCCTTTGCAGGTACATGGATGAAGCTGGAAACCATCATTCTCAGCAAACTAACACATGAACAGAAAACCAAACACCTCATGTTCTGACTGATAAGTGGGAGTTGAACAATGAGAACACATGGACACAGAAAGGGGAACATCACACACTGGGGCCTGTCGGGGGTAAGGGGCAAGGGGAGGGAAAACATTAGTAGAAATACCTAATGTAGAAGACAGGTTGATGGGTGCAGCAAACCACCATGGCATATGTATACCTATGTAACAAACCTGCACGTTCTGCACATGTATCCCAGAACTTAAAGTATAATAAAAATATATATATATACACACACACATATATATATGTTTGCTCAATAATGGGATGATTGATGTATTAAAAGGGGTCCACAGGAAACTTGTAAAAGTGATAGAAATGTTTATTTGTATTATGTGAACAGTTTCTCAAGTATATACATATGTCAAAATTGATAAAATTATACACTTTATATATGTGCACTTCAATTACAGATCAATTATGTTGGGAGAAAAAAAGCAAAAAAAAATAAAGCTTGCTTTGTCAGATCTGTCAATATTACCTTACACATATTGTTCACATATACATCATATATTATTCTGTTGCAATGCTAAAATAGTTCTTCGTCACACTTAAGTGCAATGTTCATTATGACTTGATTAAAAAAATAGTTAGCTGTTTACTCATAATAGAATTTAAGTGAGAACTTAGAAAACAAACTGACCTTAAAGGTACAGTGGCAGAATAAAGAGACTATTGAGTCATACTCATTTCTCATTTAGCATTTGGAAATAAAATTCCTAGTGAGCTAAAAATCATCAATGAGGAGGATTCACCTTTAACTGGTTAATTAGAAGTGCAATGAGCATGCTTCTTTGTCAAAATGAGAAAGAAGTGTCTCAATTGCCCTGCAAGCATCTGGATGTGCCACAATTAGCTAATTATTGAGGACATTATTTTTACACTTGATTAGATAGGCAGGCAGTCATTAGGTAAGAAAATGGTAGCCTCAGAAATCCAAATTCAGAACTCCTAGAGGTTAACTTTTGTTTTCATGTTTAAGTAAAGGAAAAAATATTGATAGGGGATGGGAGAAGAGAGGGGGTATGTTTATAGTCACCAGTCACACTGTTTCAGAAAATTTTTGTTTGAATTGGGAACAAAGTCATAGATTTTGCAGTTGTCCTTATTTCAAATATTCTGTTCTACATCATTCACAAACCATCAAAACCTTTCCACATTTTAAATTGTCTCCCCGACTTTTTCTAGTATCCAAATGGACACAAACATATAAGTAAAAATAACGAAAATAAAATTCCTAGGTTAAAAAAATGGTGTAGATAAGGCAAAATCATTCTAGATTCTGTTAGAAAATCCCTTAACAACAATATATAATCTGCTATTTTTCAGTGTTACGGTGTCCCAAATCTTACTGGTCATTGCCTCCTGACAATACAAGTTAATTTTGAAATATTGAATTTAGAGGTAGTTTGTGACTTTTCCATAGTGGGCCTAGATATGTCTCCCACTGAGCTGCACTGTCATAATAAAGAGAATCTAAGATGATCCATGGTATTCTGTAAAGGGAACATTTTAGAATTTGGCATCAGACTGTTAAAGCAAACTATGTCCTGAGTACTCTGTACTTCTGTATCCGAGTCCTTGTGGATGAACTTCAACCTAACTTAATAGGTAGACAACATTGAAAACCTAATTTAGGAGTACGCATCTGTAACATTAGCTGAGTCTTGGCCAATCCCAGCAGCCATACTTCAACTAGACATACACTGCCAAATGTTTAAACTGTGTTCAAATAATGCAAACACTGAGCTGTTTCTGTACCTCACTTCCGATTTCTGTATGTCACTTCCCTTTTTCTGTCTATAAATTTGCTCTGACCACAAAGGCATCCCTGGAGTCTCCTTTAATCTGCTGTGATTCTGGGGGCTGCCCGATTCATGAATCATTCATTAGTCAATTAAACTCCTTCAAATTTAATTCGAGTGAAGTTTTTCTTTTAACAAGACACAACAGAAATAAGTTCAAAATTAAGTCCTTGGCTTTTTCAAACACATTTAGTTGTTCAACTCTTCAAACTACAATTTTCTTATCATAACATGTACAAAGTAATGCCTGATTTGCAGCGTAAGTATTCAAGCTATACTATATATAGTTGCTGTCCATAAATGAAGATTTACTGTATTTAAATTCATGGAATAATTCCATAGTTTTGTATGTCTTATGTCCTCCAGGGTTTTGGGATCACTTGTTACTTTGTTATCCAAATAAAATGACTCAAGTTTCCATTTCATGTAACTATTATAGGCCCAACCCATATCAAGTATTTGACGATTCCCTAATGGAAGGGCTTCCGCTTCCATTTCCTTTGTTGCTAACTGTAGTCTATTTTCTTGAATGCTAGTGACACAGGAGCTAAAGAAAAATTATTTAGGCAGTTAGAAAGGGTAAGAAAGTCCTCAGCAAGGTTTCCCTTTCAATCAAAAGCAGCCCCCAAATCATTTCTTTTCTAGCAAAAAGAAGCCTGAACAAAATCAAGCTCCAGGCATAGATAAGCAAGCTAAAAGCTTGCAGAGGTAAATGTCGGCAGCTGTGCACATAGAAAAGGCTACCTGGGGGCCAGGCATGTTCAACATGGCGGCTCCATCTTCCCTTTTCTTTGTCAACCACGGGAACAGTAAGGAACAGAAAATATGGTGCCAGCAAAGTAGAGAATCCATCTGCATAATAAAAGACTAGGGTGGGATGGCCAGTTTCTTCATGCTCTGTGCAACCGTCATACCTGGTCTGACCAATCTCTCAGGCCCTACTTTAATCAGACACAGCCTCCTCAAGCTCGTCTATAAAACTCCATGCATTTCACCATGAAACCTGAAGACCCACTTGAGAGCCCCTCTCTCTCTCTGCAGGAGAGACAGCTATTCTCTTTTTCTTTTGCCTGTTAAACCTCCACTCAAACTCATTTGTTGTGTGTCCACATGCTCAATTCCCTTGGCGGGAGATGACGAACCTTGGGTATTCACCCCAGACAAATGACACGGCTTCACTAGCTCCAAACTTCCTCTTGACCACTTCCCTCTTCTTCACTTTCCATAGTTACTGTTCTTCCTATAGCCTTCACCCCCATCCAAGCATGAAAACACCCTCTTCCCTTTCATTGCCACGTAACACTGCTAACACAAGCCTGTTGTGTATAATCAACTTCCATTCAAGGTTTAAATTGAGAAATATTTATGAATATATTCTTATATGTGTAAAATGTGATACACAAAATGCCATCACTCTGGTTCAGAGCTCTGAAATGGAGCTGGGAAGGACTCCATTCTAAGAAAGACTACACACATGACCTACAGCCTTGCAAATTAAAACAAAATTTAGTTTTAATTTTAAAAACTTGTAAAAAAAAATAGGCAAAAGGATCAGAATTTGCCATGAACTTTTGAACTGGGCCATACTTCCATGATCACATTCCGAGAAATGACTAAACTTTAACAGTGCTGCAACTCCTAAATGACCAGTGAACTATGAACTCATGTACTAAGCCAGCCACTTCCACCAATGATAATTCTATCAGAACAACTTGTGTAATCACCCTTATCTTCATTTTAAAAATCCCTACTCCTTTTCCTCTCTTTGAAACACAATTTGGCCTCTAGCTGAATCTGTGTCTCCCAAATTGCAATTCCTAAGACGCCAATCAATGCCTTGTCTTACAGCATTGCGGTCTAGTCTTCTGCCTCATCTTGGTTAACATGTGCAGACACCAATAATTGCTAATCCTATATCCATTAGCTGAAAAACAGCCCTGAATATTATTCACCTCGATCGACCATTTTTGCCTAAATAGTCAATTACAAAAAACTGATTAATTTTCACCCCATGCCTACTCTGTGGTAATTGGGTACCCTTACTTTCTTCTCTTTTGTAAAAGGAAACAACTCATAAGGCATAAGCCCAAGTCATACAAGTCCACTTTGTGACAAGAATAACCTAATTAATGAGTCCCTTCATTAGATGGCATTAGTGCGACTACACTATTCATTCATGCAAAAATATTTCTCGATGGCCTGCAAAGTACAGAGTACAGTGCTAGGTTTTAGAAATAATGGTAAATAAAATAGTCATGATTCTTGCCCTGATAAAGCAGGTAATCCTGTGAATATAGTCACATAAAATAAAGCTGGAAAGGACTTTTGAAATCATTTAACTGTCATCCAAAAGACCATCAGGATGGCTAAGTAGTAGAAAGGAGAGCTTTACTGGTGATATCGGTTTGCAAACCAAGAAGAGAGAGTCTGGCTGGGCACAGTGGTTCACACCTGTAATCCTAGCACTCTGGGAGGCTGATGTGGGAGGTGAATCATGAGGTCAGGAGTTAAATACCAGCCTGGCCAACATGGTGAAACCCCATCTCTACTAAAAATACAAAAAAATTTGCTGGGCATAGTGGCAGACACCTGTAATCTTAGCTACTTGGGAGGCTGAGGTGGAGGTTGCAGTGAGCCGAGATCATGCCACTGCACTCCAGCCTGGGCAACAGAGCAAGACTCCATCTCAAAAAAAAAAAAAAAAAAAAGAGAGAGAGAGAGAGTCTCCAGTGTGTATAGAAATAGAAGGTACTCTCTCCTCAAAAAAAGACAATGGGCAGGTTGGGTTTTATGCCTCACAGGGGCTGTAATACACAGCAGAGTCATACATATTCAGCAGGTTTGGGGAAAAGCTACACATTTTTATGAAAGGAATTGAGCACATGTGCAATGAGCAAACATGTACGTAGCATACATCCCATGTTCACCTGGGACAGGTTTTTACCAATAAAATCAGGTGGAATTTGGCTTTTTATGTCAAAAGGCTTACCAAAGGACAGAAAGACAGTTCATGGCACAGCCTCTGTAAGTAGGTCAAAACTGGCTTAAGGTCTGCAGTTGCTTATTAGGAAAGAATGTTTGTAAGGCCATTCCTCTTTAGTGGGTCTGGGTTGAAAAATCAGAGTTAGGAGGGGTCTGATAATTGATTGGCCTGATGGCTTCTATTGCTAGGGGGTTTGGCAGGACTTTAGTTTTTCTTATGGCCAAAGGAATTTAGGAAGCTGCCATACAGGCCAATCCCTGAATCCTCCACTCTCCATCCATAGCTAACTTTTTGTTTCCTTAACCCTAGGGTCCATGTTAGTTGACACAGAGGTGTTTATTTTGGCCTCTCAGATCACATAACAAAAACCCCTCGTTACCAATGAAGCCCACAGTAGTGAAATTACTTGTTTAAGGCCACACAAGTTGGTGACTAAACTCAGATTTGCATCTTCATTATGAAGAACTTAATCTCATCTTTAATGTCATGTAATTGTGTTTATACAACCTGCACAGTTTGAGTTTCAGACATCCAATGGGGGTCTTGGTACTTATCCCCTTTAGATAAGGGGGGACTATAGTATTTTAACTCTTGGTATATGACTTCTCCCTTTCTACAGCTGACTTGAGTCTTATTACAGTTGACACATCCAATGCTGTGCTTGTAGTAGGTACTCAGTAACTGGGTATATTAACCCATGTATTGGTTTTTGGTTAAGCAGGGGAAAAAGTCATTATCACTGCTACCCCAAATCACCACACTGGTTTGCTGTAGTTAAACTGAGGACTCTTCCTAAGAATTTGATCCAGGACATGTTTTTTTTAAACTCATATTTCATAGCTTCTGGCTGTTCTTTATACTATTAATAGTAACTCAGGGCTAAAAGTCAATTTAGTTTAATTTAGCACAGCACATTAGTGAGTTTTTGGATATGCAAATGACAGCTGTTATTGAAATGTTTTTTACCTAAGGCTGAATTTTAACGAGTCTTTGTCACTCAAACATTTCCATCTTTTACTGTTATGCGGTCTAGCAGAGTAAAAAGTGTTTCCACTCCTCTAAATGCTTTTTCATCACCACACTTTCTCCAACTCTTTCCTGAACTCATCTCTTTCTTGCGATATCTTCCTAATGACAACCCGTAACAACCAATACACACTCCTAACATACTGCTTTACTACAGGCTCAATAAACACAAGACCGACTTCAGGTTTTCTCAGGTTGATGGTTCTAGCAAAAATATTGTCACTGAATAAGATGGAACTCTAGTTCTTCTGCCTGTGATATCAATTTTCTCACTACCCAACTGCTAAGCCAATGCCATCTATTATAGGTTTTTCTTACAATAGCATGCCACTTAAATAATATAGGAATTTACCTCAAAATCAACACCAGCTACTCTAACCTATAAATTCCAGATTTTTACTACCAAAGCTTATTTCTCAGTCACATAAAATGTGTTTGGTGCCAGGAGGAAACTCCATTCCATACAGTCATTCAAGGCCCAGATAGACAAAGGTCATGCCATCTTCTACATACATATAGCTTGCATGGTTTCCAAGATTGCCCTGGATATTGTCATCCCCTGGAATGTTGGGAAGAAAATATGGAGGATCATGAAAAAGATTTTATAGACCAGATCTGAAAAGTTAGATGCATAGTTTATCTCTATATAGTCTATAAGCAAGAACTCCAGTACCTGGCCATAATTAACTTCTTGGCAGGCTTAGAAGTGTAGTCTGGCCATGGCCCAGAAGGAAAAAGAGCCATATTTAAAGAATCTCTCACCTTTGTCATTGCTATGGAGACTCATGAACTTCGAATGAACTTTATAACTTCATGACTTGAAAAGCAATACCTTACAGTGAAAAGAGCTTGGCCTTTGACATCAGACAGATCTAGGATTAAATCTAGACTCAGTCACTCACTATGTATGTGACCTTAACTGAGTTTATTAACCTCTCTGAAACTCGATTTTCTCATCTGTAAAATGGCACTATAGCACTTACTTCATAGAGCTATAATGAAAAGCAAGCGAAATACTATATTTAAGAGCTTAGCTCAGTACTTGCCACAATATAGATGCTCCAAAACTATAAGCTACTATTTATAGCAGAATTACAGGAAGAATTTTTTTCAGGAATCAGGAGTACAACCTGATATCAGTTTTACTTTCCTTATTTACACAAAATTTTTAATTTTTTTCAACAATGGTGACAGGAACACACAATGGAGAAAGGGCAGTCTCTTCCATAAATAATGATGGGAAAACTGGATATTCATATGCAGAAGAATGAAACTACATCTCTACCTCTCACCATATACAAAAATCAACTCAAAATGGATTGAAGACCTAAATATAAAACCTAAAACTAGAAGAAAACATAGGGGAAAGCTCCATAACACTGGTCTGGGCAGAGATTTCTTGGCTAGGACCCCTAAAGCACAGGCAACGACAAATGAACTTGCATTAAACTAAAAGGCTTCTGCACAGCAAAGGAAACAATTAATAGGATGAGAAGACCACCCACAGACACGGAGAAAATACTTGCAAATTATACATTAGAAAAGGGGCTAATATCCAAAGTCTATAAGGAACTACATTTAGTCAACAACAAGAAAACAAATACGCCAGTGAAAAGATGGGCAAATGACTTGAATAGGTATTTCTCAAGACATTGAAATGGCAAAACGTGTGTGTGTGTGTGTGTGTGTGTGTATTCGATGAAGTTTCACTCTGTCACCCAGGCTGGAGTGCAGTGGCATGATCTCAGCTCACTGCAACCTCTGCTGTCCCAGTTCAAGCAATTTTCCCGCCTCAGTCTCCTGAGTAGCTGGGATTACAGGCGCCTGCCACCACGCCCGGCTAGTTTTTGTAGTTTTTAGTAGAGACAGTGTTTCACTATCTTGGCCAAGCTGGTCTTGAACTCCTGACCTCGTGATCCACCCATCTCGGCCTCCCAAAGTGCTGGGATTACAGGCGTGAGCCACCGTGCCTGGCCTAATAGATATATTTTTAAATGCACAACATTACTAATCATCAGAGAGATGCAAATTAAAACCCCAGTGATATACTATTACACACATGTAAAAATAGCTATTATCAAAAAGATGAAAGATAACAAATGTTGGCCAGGACATGGAGAAAAGGGAACACTGTTGATGATACTGTAAATTAGTGCAGCCATTATGGAAAACAGTATGAAGTTTCCTCAAAAAGCTGAAATTAGAATTACCATATGATTCAGCCATCCCACTATTGGGTATATACTCAAAGGAACTGAAATCAGTATGAAGACATGCCTGCATTTCCATGTTCATTACAGCATTATTCACAATAACCAAGATATGGAATCAACCGAGGTGTCTACCAATGGATGAGTGGAGTTTTAAAATGTGATATATATACACAATGGAATACTATTCAGCCTTGAAAAGTCAGGAAATTCTGTCATTTGCAACAACGTGGATGAATCTAGAGGACAGTATTTTAAGTGTAATAAACCAGGCACAGAGAGAAAAATGCCATGTGATCTCATTTATATGCAGAATCAAAAAAACTCAGACTCATGGAAGTAGAGAAGAGAATAGAGGTGACCAGAGGCTGGGGATGGAGGTGGGACAGGAAATTAAGAGACATTGGTCAACAAGTATGAAGTTACAGTTCAAAGAAAGAAGTTCTGGTGTTCTATTGCACAACACAGTGCTATAATTAATAATAATGTAATAATAATAATAATAATAATGTATAGTATATTTCAAAAGAGGTAAAAGGGAGGATTTTATTTTATTTTTATTTTTTTGAGATGGAGTCTCACTCTTGTCGCCCAGGTTGGAGGGCAGTGCCGTGATCTCAGCTCACTGCAACCTCTGCCTTCCTGGGTTCAAGCGATTCTCCTGCCTCAGCCTCCCACAGTAGCTGGGATTACAGGCACCCATCACCACGCCTGGCTAATTTTTGTATTTTTACTAGAGACGGGGCTTCACCATGTTGGCCAGGTTGGTGTCAAACTCCTGACCTCAGGTGATCTGCCCACCTTGGCCTCCCAAAGTGCTGGGATTACAGATGTGAGCCACCGCACCCGGCAAGAGAAGATTTTAAATGTTCTCACCACAAAGAAATGATAAACATTTGAGATGACAGATATGCTAATTAGCCTGACAATCATTCCCCAATGCATAAATGTATTGAAACGTCACATTGTACCCCATAAATACATATAATTACTTGTCAATTAAAAATAAAATCAAACTTTTAAAAAATTACCTGACACAATGTAAATGTCCCAAAAATATAAGCTACTATATACATCAGAATTATTAAAATAATTTTGTGAGGAATCAGAAGTACAACCTCATAACAGATTTATCTTCCTTAAACAAAATTTTTTAACTTAGCATTGCTAATTGTGAAATTTGCAGTTATCACATCATTTCCTCCTACTATGAATAAATAATTAGGCTCCCAAAAATCAATGGAAACAAATTTGGATATTTTTATTTTACTTTTTTACTTTTTATTTCACTAGCTTTAGGGTACAAGTAGATTTTGGTTATACAGATGAATTGTATAGCGATGAAGTCTGAGATATTAGTGCACCCCACACGCAAATTGTGTACACTGTGCCCAATAGGTAATTTTTCATCCTTCATTGCCTTCCCAGTCTCCGCACTTCTGAGTCTCCAACGGCTATTATAACATTCTATAGGCCTTTGCATACCCACAGCTTAGCTCCTACTTATAAGTGAGAAGCTACTTTACTTAGAATAATGGCTTCCAACTCCATCCAAGTTGCTGTGAAAGATATTATTTCATTCTTTTTTATGGATGAGTAGTGTTTCATGTGTGTATATACCACATTTCCTTTATCTACTTGTCAGCTGATAGACACCAAGGTTGGTTCCATATCTTTGCAAATGTAAATTGCGCTGTGATAAACATATGCATGCAGGTGTCTTTTTGATATAATGACTGCTTTTCCTTTGGGTAGATCCAGATTGCTGGATCAAATGGTAATCTGCTCTAAGCTCTTTGAGAAATCTCCATACTGTCTAGTGGAAGAGAATTTGAAACAGTTTATATAAAGATAAATGTTGGTTTACAGATGTTCTAAGTAGGACAAACCAATAAATCATTTTAAAATGCTTGCTTAAGATTCAGAATTTATAACTTTGCAGTGGTATACCTCAAAAGTGGCAGAGATATTCCTACTTAAGGAAAATTGACAGGGTTTGTTATCTTGCTTTTATCTCAAGACAAAATTATCTGGGGGACAAAAACTAAAGCATTTTCTTTCACTTACAAATAGAAAATTATTGCCTATGAACAAGAATAGGCCTCAAATGCCACACGCTCCAGATGACCAAAGCTTCAGAAGTCTTCATGAATCTCAAGAAAAGCTCATGGCACAAAACTTACCTGTGATCACATCCTACCCAGGAATGTGCACTGCCTCTTTGCACCACAGCGATAAACCAGTATTGTTGCTATGTGTAGACTTTATTCATCTTGAGATTTCGGGAAGATCATTCTCCAGAACCTGCTGTTTCTCTTTTCCATCTATAGACTGAACATTTAGTTCTTGATTGTCTTAAGAATGTTTTCTCATTCCCAGATGCTGGTTTTGTTTCATTTGGCAGAAGGAGAGACAGAGGAGGGTGCTTAGGCACAAGAGAGGCAGATGACATGGCAGTATTTTCTTTCTCTATTTTGGTACAGTAGCGATATTCACAGGGTATGACTAAATTTATGAAGTTGCTATGTTGACTCATGAAAATCAGTTTTTTCCCAACTCCTGTCCTCCTTCTCATTGCTCTAAGGATCAAAGTTTAAAGCTATTTGGGATGATCTACTGACAACAACTGTCTTTGGAATTATCTTAAAATACTAAATGCCTACATGTAAAGTTGAAAGACTTGTATCAAGGCAATGTCCTAGCCACAGTGGGAAATAAGCCCAAACAGGAAATGAATATGAATTCATTCTGGTCTCATTAAGTAGGAAAATCTGGGCACACAGTGGGAAGAGCTTAGCTAGGTATAGCAAAGGGCTGACAAGGATTAATCTTATTTTGGTACTGTGAGTATTAGGCAGGCTAACACCAGGCTTAAGATCAACCACTTGGTAGTTAGGAAGAGCTTCACTAAGTTTGGTTATACCCGCAAAAACCACTTCTATTACAAGGCAGCATGTTCAGGAACTCCTACCCAATGAAGACTTTAACCCTGGATAAAAACTAATAAGTAAACCTTTCTTAATACCTTCACTTTTACAGTGCCCTACAACTGTTAGGACTTTATATGAGTACATTTTGTTTGTGCTTCACAATAATCCTATAAAATCCCATATTAGAGATCACCCCATTTTCAGGTGGTAGAAACTAGGTCTCTTAAATTGTCCATGTTGGTTTCATATCTTTGCAATTGTTAAAACGAAAGATCCAGAGCTAGAATTCAGCTCTCCTAACTACTGGCCCAGTAATTTCAAGCAGTTGTCTCTCCTTTATAAAGAGAAAGCATCTTCCATTCTCCCAGGAAGTGCCATAACATTCAATCGGGCTTGAGTTCCGCTGGAGGGCATGTAGTATATGTAACCTCCCCTGAGGCCCTCCACAGAAGAGGCTCTGCCCTCCCAGACATATGTCAGCACTAGGGTCCCCGTTTTCTGGGTCTCTGTTACTTCCCGGAGTCTGCATTGGAGCCCTGAGCAACACAAATCATAACAAGACTGAGGAGCAAAACATCATGTCATTTTTCCTCACCACAAGCATTTGCTTTTTGCAGGGCCTTTGGGAATCCCACAGATTCAATCTGGTTCATTTCAACAAATACATAAGGAGAATTCAGTCTTTCATCCTAACAGCCAATCTGTCAGTCACACTGAATAGGAATATAAGGGAGCGAGGAGATCTCAAGGACTAATATTGTTTGTAAGCCACCTGTGGCAAATAAGCATGTTCCGGAGATGACCACAACCGCGTCTCCCATCTCACCTCCCTTCTTACCATGTAATCATCACATTAAGTGGTGGGTCTGTTGGTTCCCATTCAGATGAATATGGGTGAAACTTTATAATAGCTTTTACCAATAGGGTACAGTAAAAATAAACCTATCCGCTAGATCATTAAAATGCCATTCACATTTACCTTGTTCTCTTGGGGCACTCGCTCACAAAACCCAGTCCCCATGCTATGAGAAAGCACAAACTACCACACAAAGAGACTCAATGAAGATGTCACGTGTAACTACTCTAGTCAGACAGCTCAGCTGAGGTCTCAGGCAAACATGAACATCACCCACCAGACACGTGAGTGACATGCTCCAAATGTTTCTAGCCTCCAGCTACTGAGTCACTCCCAACTGCAGAGATGGAATTGAGACCCCGTCTTAGGGACCTACAGCTCCCCACTCCAAGCATGGAAATAAAGGAAAATCTTGATTTCTTTCAAGGAAAATTCCAAGTACCTAGCCAGCCTTGAAAAGTAAATAATCAACCTGATAAGGAAAAAGGTAACCTAAGTCAATAGCCAAGGAAGTTAGAGTCACAAGATACTTGGTTACAGTATAGAAACTAAAGATCACATCTTAACATATGTCCCTGTTTTGTATTTCAGAAACGTGGACCCCCACCAAAAAGATTCTTCAGCAGGGAGAGCTCAGGAGAGAGAGAATTTGGGGACTGAACTCTGACTGCAATTCTCTATTCTTCCTGAGGGGTCTGGAGAAAGTCACACCTGTGAGCTGGAGCTAATATTCTTTTCTGCTGACCCCAAATGTTTAAACAAAGCTTATCATCCTAAACCAGTTGCAAATCAGAAAATTTCTGAAGCTACCTATGACCTGTAAGCCCCCACTTCAAGATATCCCGCCTTTTTAGGACAAAACCAATGTATACCCTCCATGTATTGATTTATAATTTTGCCTCCAATTTCTGCTTGCCTGAAATTTACCTGTCTTTAAAAACACTTACTTCCCAGTCATTGGGGAGGTCAGGATTTAAGCATTAACTGTCTGATCCTTTCTTCTTGGAACCCTGCAAATAAACACATTCTTTGTACCAACGCAAACCTCAGTGTAGATATATGATCTTACTGCACCAGGCAAGCAGACCTCCGTTTGGTTCTGTAACTTTTTTTTTTTTTTTTTTGAGAGGAAGTCTCATTCTGTCACCCAGGCTGGAACGCAGTGGTGCAATCTCGGCTAACTGCAACCTCCGCCTCCTGGGTTCAAGTAATTCTCATCTCAGCCTCCAGAGTAGCTGGGATTACAGGCCTACACCACCATGCCCAGCTAAGTTTTGTATTTTTAGTAGAGACAGGGTTTCACCACGTTGGTCAGGCTGGTCTCAAACTCCTGTCCTCAGGTGATCCACCTGCCTTGGCCTCCCACAGTGCTGAGATTACAGGCGTGAGCCACCATGCCCAACCTCCTTCTGTAACATTTTGAGTGACTTAGTTTAGGCACCAGAGATGTAGAGCAGAAGCAAGCTACCCTAACTGTGCTCTGTTCAGCACTGACCCATAGAATGTATGAGTATAAGGTTTTACCCCACTAAGTTTGGGGGTAGTTGTTACAGCAGTAACAGCTGAAATTCTGTACCTAATATGTGGTTCAAAAAAGGTTTTCTATCAACATATCTCCAATCGGCAAATAAGTGGGTGAGTTGGATGAGACCACATTTAAAGCTTCAACAGGCTTCTAGCAGACCTCAGAAACAGGAAAAAAAAAAAAACTGTCCCTTGCTTGATGACATCAGCACACCTTGTTATTGGCTGTAAGTCATGCTGAACATTATTTTAACCACTGTGAGATCCCTCCCACTCATTTTATAATTAGACCTTTGCTGAATCAGCCTTTCCTCAAATGATCAACCAAGGGAAATTTTGATCTTCCCCAGAGCCACAGTCCTGCAGCAGTTTTGAACAAATTACTGCAGTAGCAGTATTTCTTGTAGGCCCACGGCAATTGTAATCTCTCATTATTTGCCAAATAACTAATGCATTTTGAGAATCTAGGCATCAGGGAGAGGCAGGGATAATTTTAAATCTTTTTCTTACAGTATGCGATAATGTATGCAAAGCATTAACATTTGTTAGATTGGGCTCCCTGGAAAACAAAATCTGGAATCAAGACATATGTGCAGTTTTACTGGGAAGTGATTTCAGGAGAGTTAAACCTGTAAGGAAGGCAGGAATGGGCAGAGGCAGAGGCTGAACTGCAGTGTGAATGCAGCTAGTGCTGTGGTTGATCTTACATTGAGATCTGGAACTAGCACATCCCTACAGATACGTCCCAAACAGACATGTGATTTGTAATCCTGGAACCACCAGTAATTTGTTATTGGTAAACATCTGATGGTATATGCGGCATAAAACTGGGTGAGGCAGTTACTTGTGGTTGAGTACAATTCCCATCAAGAGATGAGCTGTGAGCTATCAGCAGCTGAAATTTCTGACAGTCGAAGGATGGATTTCTCAGTCCTGAAGAGGGATCTGGGCAGAACACCCCAGTATCTATTACAGTGCACACCTTATACCATGATTATTCACTTCTTTATTATGTTTTTTAGAAACAGGGTCTCGCTGTTATACAGGTTGGAGTACAGTGGAGCAATTATAGCTCACTGCAACCTTGGACTCCTGAGCTCAAGTGATCCTCCCACCTCAGCCTCTTGAGTAGCTGGCACTATTGGAACACACCATCATGCCTGGCTAAATTTTTTAAAAATATTTTTGTAGAGAAGGGGGTCTCACTATGTTGCCTAGGCTAATCCTAAATTCCTGGCCTTCACCACCAGACGGATGGTCTGGTGACCAGACATATCCTGGAAAATGGTACCCCATCTTCTAAGGGGGTCATCTCCGAGCTGGCACCTCAGCTGTGTCTCTGAGAAGCCTTTCTGTGACTCTGTGAAGGCAGTAGACCCAGACCCCTACAAACTTCACTGAGGTGGTAGGCCCCTGAATTTCCAAAGGTTTATCACCCATCCTTGGGAGCACACATGTCTTACCAAGCACTTGTCACTTCTTGTCATCTAGCTCAATGACTATGTCATCCACATGGTGAATGAATCTGATGTTCTACAATACAGATGATTACAGATCCCTTTGGACTACATCAAGACTGAAGGTGGAAAGGTTAACACAAACATGGGGAAAGACTGTGAAAATATATTCTCCTCTGTCTCATATGAATGAAAACTGTTTACGTGTCTCCTTCCTGAGACAAACAAAAAGTAATATATATGCTAGGTAAATGTGTGCATATCCTATGCCAGAGGCTGTGTTATTCTGCTCCAACAAAACTACTGCATCCAGAACAGCAGCTGCAATTGAGATTACTACTTGCTTGTTTGCAGCAGTTGAACCACCTCGTTTCTACAGGGATCATACTAGTGGACCTCTCCAGTGATTCATTTGAGAAAATTCTATTTCTTGTCTCTGCAATCTCTGCAGGTCTCAGGGTTTTGATTGTTACGGGGGAAATGCAGTTTCACTAGATTTGACAGAGACCACCATTCTTGCATTCTTTAGGTATTTTAAGGAGTGGCATTAATCTTCCCTCAGCATTAAGAGTGTCGAAGGTTGCAGGATATAGTATTTACTTTGATTCACTATCTGGGCCAGGGATAAACTGGGAAGAGCGGTCAGATTCAGAGCCTTTCACTTTGCCTTCACTTCTATGAGATCTCTTATCCCCCAGGTCAAGGAACCAATGTGAGTCTTCTCTCAGCTACTAAGTCTGGCCCTTCCAATTATACTTTAGGGGACAAAAGAAACAGCATCTTCATAGGTCTATGGGCTAGATGGACTCACAGCCAGTCCTGAGTCAAGACTCCATCTACCACCCAGTGGGGGTCAGGGTGCCACTTTGAGTCTCCAGATACTAATAAAGTCAGACTCTGTGCCCAACAATTCTCACAAGTCTGGGTGTCCTCCTTTCCCCAGTGCATGTTTTCCTAGTAAATGTCCATAGGTCTATTTGGGAAAAGATACAGAGGATTACATGGTATTGCAGTGTGTTTCCTTATAGGGTGCTGGCCTCTCCTTCAATCAGTGGGTTTAGAGTCTGAGAGTTGGACCAAGTTCAAAAACTGAGCAATAGATCATGACTTTTATTGAGGTCATTGCCCTCATTTTCCCAATCATCCATCCTTGGTTTGTTTTGATTGTATAAATTAAGTAGTATCCTTTTGGCTGCCTGATTCTCCTGCCTCTAGGAATACAGTGTCCCATTCAGCATCTCCAAGCTTTCTGCAGATTGAGACCCCTGGCTGCCACTCTGGTTTTGTTGTGATATTTGTTTGTATCTTTCTTCCAAAGGTTAAAATACCACCTGGTCTCTAATATTTCAGCTTTTTATCACCCCATTGCTTTTAGGAGCTCAGCTCTATAATAGCATCTGAGCCTCTCAGTGGTTCCAGTGCCCTACCCAGCAACACCTTCTAATTACTTGATTAAACTGAGTGTCTTCTGGGTTCTCCCACAGATAACTGTCAGGTTCTCTGGCTCTAAGTGGAGTACCCACTATACTATTCCCACTTTCCTGAATCTTTTGACCTCTTCTGTATTAATCTGTTCTTGCAATGCTATAAAGAAATACCTGAGACTGGGTAACTTATAAAGAGGTTTAATTGGCTCATAGGTTCTGCAGGCTACATACGCACAGTGGCTTCTGCTTCTGGGGAGGCCTCAGGAAACTTACAACCATGGCAGAAGGTGAAGGTGTAGCAGGCACATCTTACATGGCTGGAGCAGAAGATAGAGAGGGGTAGGGGAGGGGCTACATACTTTTAAACAACCAGATCTCACAGAGCTGTAACACAACAGCAGCACTGCAGGATGGCGATACACGAAACCACCCCCCTCCCCACCCTGCCCCACCCCGCATGATCCAATCACCTCCCACCACACCCCACCTCCAGATTAGCGATTGCATTTGAACATGAGATTTGGGTGAGGAACAGATCCAAACCAAATCCCCTCCCTTCACCACCTGCCAGTAAATCTTAACTTTTATTATCTTAAGGAACTCAACCTCAGTATTCTACCTATTCCTAGTTTCCATTAGTAATTCAGACGAAGGACAGAGAAATAATGGTAAGCACTTTGGGAGATAAGCTCCTAGAATACATAGACACAATTAAGACAAATTTAGTTTCTCTTTCAACTTATATTGCTTGTCATGTCTTCAGCGAGCAAGAAAATAGCTGTCTTGGAAAATTTACCAAATGAATTCTTTTTATTGAGAAATTGTGTCATTATTTATTGATGCCTCAATGAAAACCTAATAGAACTCCATCTGCCATATCGAAAGTAATTACCTTCCAATGATCTGATGATTTTATAGATATGCAGCTAATGTTAGAAATTTGCTGAAGAAACTGGAAAAACTTGTGGAATACCACCTTGAGCCCTGCAAAAATCAATGAAATATATGTTTGCTTTTTTCCTGGAGCAAAACTGAAATAATTTACTTCCTTGTCTCTATTGGACTACTGCTAAAACAGGACTTGATTTTACCCTTGCGATTGGCCTGTTCCATTGTGGTATTTGGTCAGATATTGCCAAGTGAATTTTATTATTAATCTTCATGGGCTAGCAGCCTACAATAACACAGAAAATTCTACCACCCTCTAGTCTAAGCAGGGGCTATCCAAAATTGTAAATACTTTATTCCATTTTAACCAAGCAGAAAGTCAGATTCTCATAGGAGTATATTGCTTAGACCTGTAAATCAGCTTAGAAAATTCACTGATTGTTAACTGAATGTTTCCCGAAAAGCAAAGTTAACTAGTGGAAGATGGGGTGAGAGAAACTGGGGGCTAAATGGGCTACATTTTCCATGACCAGATGTGGAAAACTTTTAGTTTTTACATCCATTTCTTATGAGTAAATTTCATAAAAATAGGCCATTTGCTGATCGGATATCCTTTCTTTAGGGATATGATCTGTGTATGTAAATAAAAGTGTTCCCTACACACACACACACACACACAGACACACACACACACACACACACACACACGAAACACAGGACAATCTTTGTTAGCATCCATCTAACTTTCATGTTAAAAAGACAACCCTAACGGCTATGCATGATGGTTGATGCCTGCAATCCCAGCATGTTAGGAGGCTGAGGTGGGAGGATAGCTTGAGCTCAGGAGGTCAATGATGCAGTGAGCTATGATTACACTACTGTACTCCAGCCTGGGTGACAGAGTGAGACCTTGTCTGAAACAAACAAACAAAAAACAGTCTATCTGTTCTGCTGACTCACCAGCCATTAAAGTTGGAATCCAGCTGTCTGAAAGTGAACTGAAAGACACTCTTACTTCATCTCATAGATGGATTCTGGTATCATTTTGGCTTGATTTTGGCAGGGAATGTTGTGGGAACAGGACCAGACTAAGAAACAGCCCTGATAAGTTCCTGCGAGGTTCTCCATGTGGGTTAAGAAATTGAGCTAGGAAAAACAGGAGGAAATCCTTTGGAAAAACCCAGAATAAAATAAACAGATTTCTTTAAATTGCCAGTCAGACTCAGTGGACATATGAACATCGGGAAGGCAAAGGAGAACCTTGCAATGTACTGTCTGTTTCCCAAATTACTTTTCTCTCCCCTTAAGCTTCAAGAAAGTGATATTCCTATTTCTGGCAAGGTTCAAGTGAATTCTATTTGGGGTTGATTTGCAGCACTTAAATTGCCTCGGGACCTGTTACGACTGGAATTCTGTTTCCTCAGTGACACTGCAACAAAATACCTATCTCCTTAAAGTAGTAATCACCAGAAAATCAGGACCATACCACTTAGCCAGCACTATGCAGAAGGTGAGGGGAGATTGCAGTGGTATCTTAGCTCTCTCCAACCACTCTTGTTAGCACAAGGTAATTTGGGGGTCTTTTGATGCCTGGAAAAAAATGACATCATTGGGGGTAATCTCTTTTATCACCTATGCTGAGGCATCCAAATGGGTCTTTGGAGAGGACTTAATTAGCAAAGGTGGCCCTCAGCTCCATATGTATCCTGATGACACTCAGATTTATCTTTCCCTCCCTTAAGACATTAGTAAGGAAGATGAAAAATGAACAGTCCTTGCTAAATGCACAGTCCTTAGAGCTTGCAGGAAATAAATATCCTGTCTCCAAAATAAGAACTACCTAAAGAAGATAAACTTGTTGCTTCCCCTCAGTTCCCCTCGTTCTCACTCTACTTCCTATTTGCTTTTTCCATTGTTTTGTTTCAGTATTTGTATACAGTACCTGTAATGGGAGACAGTCAAAGAATAGATTTAATGTCCCCAAAGGCAGTGAGCTACATGCCAAAATGAGAGGTTGATTTCCAGGCCTAATTCAACCGACTGAAGAATCTAAAGTAAGGGAAGAAAATAACTCATTGTGTACATTGGGAGCTGTGTTGGCTGCAAGTAACAGAAAACGAATCTAAAAGAAACTTAAACCAATAAAGTTGTAATCTGTTCTTGGATTAGCTGACTGTTGGCATAGGATTAGCAGCTCAATATCGTTAGGACTTTGGTCTCTGAAACTGTCTTGGCGCTTCACTCAGAGTTTCAAGGTGACTGTTGCAGCTCCAAGTATCATGTCCTTACTCAAAACAGGAAGAAGAGAAGTCAGTACCAAAATATTTGTAAAATTCCCCAGAAAATACTCTCTGGCCAAAAGTACTCAGCATGGCCAACCCTGGCTTCAAGGGCGGCTGCAAAAGTATTTCACTTTCCTGGCTTCTGTAACAAAACGTGACAAAAGGCAAGCTGATTAGGAATGACTCTTTTGTCAACACAGTCAACAGTCTGCCATGTTCAGGATGCTGTTTTCCTCAACAGTTCAGCTGTAAGAACAGAAGAACAGTTCTGCCATAAGAATCGTTTTTATTTCAGAAAACGTTTTAGAATAAAAGAGGTGACACTGTTCAGAATTGTGCCAAAAAATAGAAGCTAATCAAGACTGTCCCAGGGAAATTAACATATATGGCTACCCTAGTTACAGACAAAATAGTCTGAGAAATGAGCCCCTCTTTCTTTAGCAGCTTGATCGGACAATTGAAAATCTGCTTCTCTAGTGAACAGACTCTCTCAGGCTGAACCCAGAGTTGTCCAATGTCCTTTTCTATTTATGCCTCCCAGATGCCCTCAGTTTTGGAAGGGGCCAGACCACTTTCCTAACGGCAGCCTTTGTCATGACCATGTCTTAGTCTATTTGTGTTGCTATAAAGGAAATTCCTGAGGCTGTGCAATTTAAAAAGACAACAGATTTGTTTGGCTCATGGTTCTGCAGGCTATAAAACAAGAAAGGCGCCAGCATCTGCATCTGGTGAGGACCTCATGGAGCTTCCACTCATGGTGGAAGGTGGAGGAAAGCAGCGTCACATGGCTAGAAACAATGAAAGAGAGTGAGGGAAGGGAGGTGTCTCACTCTTAACCAACCAGATCTCACATGAACTAAGAGGGAGAATTCACTGGATTCCATGAGAATGGCAGGAAACCATTCACGAGGCATCCTCCCTGATGAATGGGAGGCCCAAAATACCTCCCACTAGGCCTCACCTCCAACATGAGAGATCAAATTTCAACATGAGATTTGGAGGGGACACGTATCCAAATGATAACAGATCATTTGGCAAATAATGCTCAGAGGCCCTTTCTCCTCTTGCTTTTATGCAGATGAAGCCTTTCAAGTACATACTGTCCTTGCCTTTCGCTTACCTGCCATCCTGCCTGTGTCCATGAAGATGACAGTGCTCCACAACACAGAGATTCTCAGAAATTAGATATTTCTGTCATTTACAGGGAATGGGGGTGCTTCTCCCCACCTGACTACATAGTGTGGTTCTCCTTAAAGACAAACAAGTAGTTTACCAGTAGCATAAATGGAAACTTACCTGAGCATTTGACTTTTCTATCCTTACTCTACACCCTTATTCATTCATAAGGACAACAAATAATGTTGAAGTGGAATTTTGTCTCTGGCACCCTGATTCCAAGGTGGTATAAGGTTATTTCTACTCTTATAATTAGAAATAGTTTCTGATGCCAAAGCATATCACTGGAATACTAATAAATGTATGAATCTATCTTGAATTCTAGTTATTTTTATATAACTTATCTAATTTGATGAAGGTTTTTATTTTCCTCTCAAAAACTTTTGGCTTTTCAAATTTTCCACTATAAGCAAAATGCAATGTTACTTTTTCTTTTTTTTTTTCCTGTGATTTTTCCTGAATTTTTAAGGACTGTATACTTGGAAGAAATCAAGTATCACAGAAATGAAGAGTAAAAAGTGAAGATAATTATCTATAATTGTATCCTACCACCTTTGCTAACTGTCAGAGATAACCATGATTAACATTTGATATAAATATATATTTTTAATGCATTACTCACATATAGGCATATATAATTTATTTCTGTGAGATGCATACAATTTAATTTTTCAGTCTATGAGTATATTGTACATCATTCTTTTTAAATACTATAATGTGTGCCATTATCACTAATGGTGTGAGAAATTTTTTGGATATTGAAGCCACTGTGGATTGTGGCAGTTCTTCTGGATGTGAAAGATATGAAAATTTTACATGGCTTTAGCAGGGCTTAGAGAATTATAGTTTACAATGCAACAAAGTATACAAATAGGCTATAGTTTTCTCCTACAAAACAATATTATGAAGTAATATTTCTCCAAAATATCTTCTATTTCCAGAGTGAGGACAGAACTAGCTTTGTATGAATGCCACACTCTGTGGTTTTCACTTATCCTTGAAGAGACATTCATCCTATTAAAATTGTTAAATAAATTTAACACATTCATCCTATTAAAAATGTTATTTATTTATTTATTTAACAGTTTTAATAGGATGAATGTCATTTCAAGGATCTTTTATTTTTCAAAGTGACAAAAAAGAAAACCATTTCCATAGTCTAGATATAATCATATACATTAAAATAAGCCATTCTTTTAAATAAAATGTTAACATTCCCCCACGTATTTGACATTTTTCTCTAATGAATACACTGTTGTACTGGCATTTTCTTATAATGTGTTATTTTAAGGGCTCCTTTTTCTAACATTGTAAATTTAACCAGCATGAGCTAATTAATGAGTTCAAGTTAACCTTCTTTTCCCTCCAAACCTTAACTAGCCACCCAGTCTTTAGAATTCATTCCTAGGATTTAAGACCACTTAGAATTTAGAAAACTTTTTTCTTTTGACTGTAGTGTGATTATTTCCCTACTTGTTTAATCATTTGCTTTCTCTAGTAATACTTTCATAGCACAAAATTCACATTTTTTTTGTAATTCTGCAGCTCTTTTACCCCAAACCTCCAAAGCATAAACTACATGAATCTGAAATATGTGTGTTTGTTTGACACTAACTCTCTTTCTCCCACTGGCAGCCAATCTTACTCCTAAGTTTATGAGGCCATATTCTCTGTTCAAGGAGCGCTTGGCATGTTATTGACTTAAAATTACAGAGTGGTTTAGGAAAGATCAAAAGAGAATCCTCAAGGAAGTTCATTTAGCCCCTTAGTACCTCTTTTAACTTTTCAGGAATGTGCATTTGTAAAATCTAGTGTTTGCTTTATTTAATTCCTTCATTTGTGTCATCCAATCTCCGGTAATGGAAAGTGTGATACAGACACAAAAGCTTAAGGACCAGTGTGCTATAAAACCTATCCTTACCCTCTAGGGTAGCAGTCCTCAAAAATGTGGCACACAGAGCCCAGGGGTCCCCAGGAAACTTTCAGGAACTCTGTCTGCAGAAACACTTTCAGAGGGTCCACAGGGTCAAAATTATTTTCATAACAACGCTAAGACTTTATTTTCCTTTTCATTGTGTTGATATTTGCATTGATGCAAAAGTAATGGTGGACAAAACTGCCAGTACCTTACAAAATCAAGGCAGCGCTAGTGTCACTGTATTCCTTATCAGGATGTATTTAGAGAAAAAAAAAAAGCCAGTTTCACTTAAGAATGTCCTTGATGAAGCAAGACTTTTAATATTGTTAAATCTCAACCCTTGAGGTACACTCTTTAATACTTTGTGTACCAAAATGGGAAGTACACATATCTAAGAACAATGGTTGTCTTGAGGAAAACTGTTGTGCAATTGATTTTTAACCTGAACTACCTATTTCTTCCTGGAACACCAATTTTATCAGAAAGAATGACAACAGACAGATAATGATTATTTGGACTTGGATATTTGCAAAATATTTTCTCACAAAAAGAATGAAAGAAGCCTGTGACTTCTAGGAAAACCCATTGCATTTGTTGCTAATGATAATACTTAAACTTTTTTTTTTTTTTTGAGACGGAGTCTCGCTCTGTCGCCCGGGCTGGAGTGCAGTGGCCGGATCTCAGCTCACTGCAAGCTCCGCCTCCCGGGTTTACACCATTCTCCTGCCTCAGCCTCCCGAGTAGCTGGGACTACAGGCGCCAGCCACCTCACCTGGCTAGCTTTTTGTATTTTTTAGTAGAGACGGGGTTTCACCGTGTTAGCCAGGATGGTCTCGAACTCCTGACCTCGTGATCCGCCCGTCTCGGCCTCCCAAAGTGCTGGGATTACAGGCTTGAGCCACCACGCCCGGCCAATACTTAAACTTTCTATCAAAAATTGGTACTATGGAAAACATTTGCCTGCCATAATGAGTTTGACAACTTCCCAAGATTTAGAGATTTTTCTGCTATCAGTGCTGAAAGTGACTTTTTTATATTTTAGAATTAAGTCAACATTTTGAAGATCTATATAACTTGCTGAACCAATATTTTCCAAATGATCAAGACATAATATTACAAAGTCATGTATGGGTAAAAAGACCACTCAAAGTGTAGTGTAGACTAATGGGTTTTTATATGACAGAGTACAAAAAGTTCATTGATATGGTTTTAGAGTTTATTTGTAACTAATCTTTAAGAAACTATAACTTGTTGGCCGGCATGGTGGCTCACGCCTGTAATCCCAGCACTTTGGGAGGCCGAGGTGGGTGGATCACCAGGTCAGGAGATCGAGACCATCCTGGCTGACATGATGAAACCCCGTCTCTACTAAAAATACGAAAACATTAGCTGGACGTGGTGGCAGGCGCCTGTAGTCACAGCTACTGGGGAGGCTGAGGCAGGAGAATGGCGTGAACCCGGGAGGTGGAGCTTGCAGTGAGCCAAGATAGTGCCACTGCACTTCAGCCTGGGCAACAGAGCAAGACTCTGTCTGAAAAACACAAACCAAAAAAAAAAAAAAAAAACTGTAACTTGTCAAATTTTGGCATAATATCAAAGGAAAATATCCACAACTATCTGAAAAGTCTAATAAATTCTCCTTTTTTTCCCCCTTTAGCCTGTGTTAGCCTGAATTTTCTTCATATACTTCAATCAATAGGATATATTGCAGCAGACTAAATACGCATTTGAGAATCCTGCTCTTTTATCAGTTCAGACATCTAAAATATTTGCAAAAATAAAGTAGTGTTACCCTGTTCACTACTGTTTTGCTAGACAGGGTTTTCTTTGCTTAAAGAAAGTATTTTTATATTACCATATAATGAGTTTTTTATTTTTAAATATTTTTAATTATCAGTTTTAACTTTAATATAGTAAATATTGATAGATATAATGCATAGAAACCAAAGTTCTTTCAGACTTTCAATTTTTAAGAGTATAAAGAGTTCCTGAGATTAAAAACATTGAGAAATGCTGTTCTAGTAACATGTTCATAAAGGGAAAAAAGTGATTATACAAATTTCATTGACTAATGTAGGAACCAAAGGATAAGAAATCAAATACATTGTTACTAGGTCTTTCTACTGCTCAGGTTCATTTGGTTACAAACAACCAGCTCAAGGACAGACCACATCAGCCAAGACTACTAGACGCTTTAGCTTTAGCAACCATCATCAGTTAACAATGTCCCTGTGGATTTATTAGTTCGAATTTGTGAAAGATCAAGCCTATTTGTCTCAGCTAACAACTGTCATCTCTGGAAAGATTCCTCCATCTGAAAGCCTGCCATAGTTCACTGTTTAGCCTATGGTTGGGCCACCCCTGGGTGGTTAAATCAGTGTCCACTCTAGAGGAAAGAACAGCCCACCATTGTTTTGGAGAGAAGATGACTTTGAGTGAGACCAGTAAAAGCCAGAAGGAAAAATCAAGTGTAACAGGAAAACGGAGTCACATGTTCAAAAACTCTCTATTTCATAGTCTAATACAGCACACACACGACAGATTACCGTGATTTAGACCAGGCTTGCAAAATTAAGGCTAGGACTGAGAATAAAATCCAAGTCTCAACTTGCCTTCCAGAACCTTTGCAATTAAATTCATGTTTTTAAATCTTTCTCAGTCTTTGATGCATTAGGGGTCATCCTCCAACCACTGCCCACCCTAGCATCCACCAGTCCTGTCACATGTTGACCCTAAACTGCCCACCTTAATCCACTTTGAACTATACTCCTCTTTCTGTAGAAATAAGTCAGCCATTTGTATTCCTCTCTCCATCATCACTAACCATAAGAAGAATAAAAAAATAAGGCTACTTCGACTCATCAAAGGTAGAAAATGCTGAGGCTGTACAGAATAAAGCCCAGTATTTCATCCCACTTTGTTTTTTTCTGAGGTCTTTTGATCTGCATGTTTTTTCTCCCTCCTTCTCTCCCGTCTTCTTAGTAATAACGTGGACTCTCCCTAGGGGATGCTGAAGAGCAGACACATGGATCCATTGACAAATCAATAAAGACAAAAAAAAAAAAATGTATTCGTTAACAAGATTATTAGTTCCCCCTTTTCAGGAAAAAAAAAAAAAACCATCATATTGTATCAAATCGTTTCCCAAGAGCTTTAGAAGCACCACTCACTAGCAACACAGAGAAAGCTATGGTCAGAGCAAACCTTTTCAAACATTTAATAATTGACAGCCCTTACCACAGAGGTTGAGGTAGCAGAATTGGTGTGGTTGACCTTGAAGCATCTCCTTCCCCTCCATTCACTCCTTTCTCAAAACATGAAATTGCTTCACTTTGACACTAAGGCTTACCAAGGCAAAAGCAGACAAAATAAAGGTCTTTTAAGAACTTAAATGGAGGGCGGAGCAAGATGGCCGAATATGAGCAGCTTCAGTCTCCAACTCCCAGCGCGAGCGACACAGAAGACCGGCGATTTCTGCATTTTCAACTGAGGTACTGGGGTCATCTCACTCGGGAGTGCCGGACAATCGCTGCTGGTCAGCTGCTGCAGCCCGACCAGCGAGAGCTGAAGCAGGGCGAGGCATCGCCTCACCTGGGAAGCGCGAGGGGGAAGGGAGTCCCTTTTCCTAGCCAGGGGAACTGAGACACACAACACCTGGAAAATCGGGTAACTCCCACCCCAATACTGCGCTGTAACACCGGCACACCGGAGATTGTATCCCACACCTGGCCAGGAGGGTCCCACGCCCACGGAGCCTCTCTCCTTGCTAACACAGCAGTCTGCGGCAATCTAACCGCAAGGCAGCAGCGAGGCTGGGGGAGGGGCGCCCGCCATCGCTGAGGCTTAAGTAGGTAAATAAAGCCGCTGGGAAGCTGGAACTGGGTGGAGCTCACAGCAGCTCAAGGAAACCTGCCTGTCTCTGTAGACTGCGCCTCTGGGGACAGGGCTCAGCTAAAGGAGTAGAAGCCTGTGAAACGCGAACGACTCTGTCTGACAGCTTTGAAGAGAGCAGGGGATCTCCCAACACGGAGGTTGAGATCTGAGAAGGGGCAGTCTGCCTGCTCAAGTGGGTCACTGACCCCTGAGTAGCCTAACTGGGAGACATCCCCCACTAGGGGCAGTCTGACACCCCACACCTCACAGGGTGGAGTACACCCCTGAGAGGAAGCTTCCAAAGCAAGAATCAGACAGGTGCACTCGCTGTTCAGCAATATTCTATCTTCTGCAACCTCTGCTGCTGATACCCAGGCAAACAGGGTCTGGAGTGGACCTCAAGCAATCTCCAACAGACCTATAGCTGAGGGTCCTGACAGTCAGAAGGAAACCTATCAAACAGGAAGGACACCTAAATCAAAACCCCATCAGTACGTCACCATCATCAAAGACCAGTGACAGATAAAACCACAAAGATGGGGAAAAAGCAGGGCAGAAAAGCTGGAAATTCAAAAAATAAGAGCGCATCTCCTCCTGCAAAGGAGCACAGCCCATCGCCAGCAACGGATCAAAGCTGGTCAGAGAATGATTTTGATGAGATGAGAGAAGAAGGCTTCAGTCCATCAAACCTCTCAGAGCTAAAGGAGGAATTACGTACCCAGCGCAAAGAAACTAAAAATCTTGAAAAAAAAGTGGAAGAATTGACAGCTAGACTAATTAATGCAGAGAAGGTCATAAACGAAATGACAGAGATGAAAACCATGTCACGAGAAATACGTGACAAATGCACAAGCTTCAGTAACCGACTCGATCAACTGGAAGAAAGAGTATCAGCGATTGAGGATCAAATGAATGAAATGAAGCGAGAAGAGAAACCAAAAGAAAAAAGAAGAAAAAGAAATGAACAAAGCCTGCAAGAAGTATGGGATTATGTAAAAAGACCAAATCTACGTCTGATTGGGGTGCCTGAAAGTGAGGGGGAAAATGGCACCAAATTGGAAAACACTCTACAGGATATCATCCAGGAGAACTTCCCCAACCTAGCAGGGCAGGCCAACATTCAAATTCAGGAAATACAGAGAACGCCACAAAGATACTCCTCCAGAAGAGCAACTCCAAGACACATAATTGCCAGATTCACCAAAGTTGAAATGAAGGAAAAAATCTTAAGGGCAGCCAGAGAGAAAGGTCGGGTTACCCACAAAGGGAAGCCCATCAGACTGACAGCAGATCTCTCGGCAGAAACTCTACAAGCCAGAAGAGAGTGGGGGCCAATATTCAAGGTTCTTAAAGAAAAGAATTTTAAACCCAGAATTTCATATCCAGCCAAACTAAGTTTCATCAGTGAAGGAGGAATAAAATTCTTTACAGATAAGCAAATGCTTAGAGATTTTGTCACCACCAGGCCTGCCTTACAAGAGACCCTGAAGGAAGCCCTAAACATGGAAAGGAACAACCGGTACCAGCCACTGCAAAAACATGCCAAAATGTAAAGACCATCGAGCCTAGGAAGAAACTGCATCAACTAATGAGCAAAATAACCAGTTAATATCATAATGGCAGGATCAAGATCACACATAACAATATTAACCTTAAATGTAAATGGACTAAATGCTCCAATTAAAAGACACAGACTGGCAAACTGGATAAAGAGTCAAGACCCATCAGTCTGCTGTCTTCAGGAGACCCATCTCACATGCAGAGACATACATAGGCTCAAAATAAAAGGATGGAGGAAGATCTACCAAGCAAATGGAGAACAAAAAAAAGCAGGGGTTGCAATCCTAGTCTCTGATAAAACAGACTTTAAACCATCAAAGATCAAAAGAGACAAAGAAGGCCATTACATAATGGTAAAGGGATCAATCCAACAGGAAGAGCTAACTATCCTAAATATATATGCACCTAATACAGGAGCACCCAGATTCATAAAGCAAGTCCTTAGAGACTTACAAAGAGACTTAGACTCCCATACAATAATAATGGGAGACTTCAACACTCCACTGTCAACATTAGACAGATCAACGAGACAGAAAGTTAACAAGGATATCCAGGAATTGAACTCATCTCTGCACCAAGCGGACCTAATAGACATCTATAGAACTCTCCACCCCAAGTCAACAGAATATACATTCTTCTCAGCACCACATCACACTTATTCCAAAATTGACCACATAATTGGAAGTAAAGCACTCCTCAGCAAATGTAAAAGAACAGAAATTATAACAAACTGTGTCTCTGACCACAGTGCAATCAAACTAGAACTCAGGACTAAGAAATTCAATCAAAACCGCTCAACTACATGGAAACTGAACAACCTGCTCCTGAATGACTACTGGGTACATAACGAAATGAAAGCAGAAATAAAGATGTTCTTTGAATCCAATGAGAACAAAGATACAACATACCAGAATCTCTGGGACACATTTAAAGCAGTATGTAGAGGGAAATTTATAGCACTAAGTGCCCACAAGAGAAAGCAGGAAAGATCTAAAATTGACACTCTAACATCACAATTAAAAGAACTAGAGAGGCAAGAGCAAACACATTCAAAAGCTAACAGAAGGCAAGAAATAACTAAGATCAGAGCAGAACTGAAGGAGATAGAGACACAAAAAACCCTCCAAAAAATCAATGAATCCAGGAGTTGGTTTTTTGAAAAGATCAACAAAATCGACAGACCGCTAGCAAGATTAATAAAGAAGAAAAGAGAGAGGAATCAAATAGACGCAATAAAAAATGATAAAGGGGATATCACCACCGACCCCACAGAAATACAAACTACCATCAGAGAATACTATAAACACCTCTACGCAAATCAACTAGAAAATCTAGAAGAAATGGATAATTTCCTGGACGCGTACACTCTTCCAAGACTAAACCAGGAAGAAGTTGAATCCCTGAATAGACCAATAGCAGCCTCTGAAATTGAGGCAACAATTAATAGCCTGCCCACCAAAAAAAGCCCAGGACCAGATGGATTCACAGCTGAATTCTACCAGAGGTACAAGGAGGAGCTGGTACCATTCCTTCTGAAACTATTCCAATCAATAGAAAAAGAGGGAATCCTCCCTAACTCATTTTATGAGGCCAACATCATCCTGATACCAAAGCCTGGCAGAGACACAACAAAAAAAGAGAATTTTAGACCAATCTCCCTGATGAACATCGATGCAAAAATCCTCAATAAAATACTGGCAAACCGGATTCAGCAGCACATCAAAAAGCTTATCCACCATGATCAAGTGGGCTTCATCCCTGGGATGCAAGGCTGGTTCAACATTCGCAAATCAATCAACGTAATCCAGCATATCAACAGAACCAAAGACAAGAACCACATGATTATCTCAATAGATGCAGAAAAGGCTTTTGACAAAATTCAACAGCCCTTCATGCTAAAAACGCTCAACAAATTCGGTATTGATGGAACGTACCTCAAAATAATAAGAGCTATTTATGACAAACCCACAGCTAATATCATACTGAATGGGCAAAAACTGGAAAAGTTCCCTTTGAAAACTGGCACAAGACAGGGATGCCCTCTCTCACCACTCCTATTCAACATAGTGTTGGAAGTTCTGGCTAGGGCAATCAGGCAAGAGAAAGAAATCAAGGGTATTCAGTTAGGAAAAGAGGAAGTCAAATTGTCCCTGTTTGCAGATGACATGATTGTGTATTTAGAAAACCCCATCGTCTCAGCCCAAAATCTTCTTAAGCTGATAAGCAACTTCAGCAAAGTCTCAGGATACAAAATTAATGTGCAAAAATCACAAGCATTCTTATACACCAGTAACAGACAAGCAGAGAGCCAAATCAGGAATGAACTTCCATTCACAATTGCTTCAAAGAGAATAAAATACCTAGGAATCCAACTTACAAGGGATGTAAAGGACCTCTTCAAGGAGAACTACAAACCACTGCTCAGTGAAATCAAAGAGGACACAAACAAATGGAAGAACATACCATGCTCATGGATAGGCAGAATCAATATTGTGAAAATGGCCATACTGCCCAAGGTAATTTATAGATTCAATGCCATCCCCATCAAGCTACCAATGAGTTTCTTCACCGAATTGGAAAAAACTGCTTTAAAGTTCATATGGAACCAAAAAAGAGCCCGTATTGCCAAGACAATCCTAAGTCAAAAGGACAAAGCCGGAGGCGTCACGCTACCTGACTTCAAACTATACTACAAGGCTACAGTAACCAAAACAGCATGGTACTGGTACCAAAACAGAGATATAGACCAATGGAACAGAACGGAGCCTTCAGAAATAATGCCACACATCTACAACCATCTGATATTTGACAAACCTGACAAAAACAAGAAATGGGGAAAGGATTCCCTATTTAATAAATGGTGCTGGGAAAATTGGCTAGCCATAAGTAGAAAGCTGAAACTGGATCCTTTCCTTACTCCTTATACGAAGATTAATTCAAGATGGATTAGAGACTTAAATGTTAGACCTAATACCATAAAAACCCTAGAAGAAAATCTAGGTAGTACCATTCAGGACATAGGCACGGGCAAGGACTTCATGTCTAAAACACCAAAAGCAACGGCAGCAAAAGCCAAAATTGACAAATGGGATCTCATTAAACTAAAGAGCTTCTGCACAGCAAAAGAAACTACCATCAGAGTGAACAGGCAACCTACAGAATGGGAGAAAATTTTTGCAATCTACTCATCTGACAAAGGGCTCATTTCCAGAATCTACAAAGAACTCAAACAAATATACAAGAAAAAAA
>NC_045440.1:29547875-29572518 GCF_002776525.5 Piliocolobus tephrosceles | reverse complement strand
AAAAACACTAGAAGAAAATCTAGGTAGTACCATTCAGGACATAGGCACGGGCAAGGACTTCATGTCTAAAACACCAAAAGCAACAGCAGCAAAAGCCAAAATTGACAAATGGGATCTCATTAAACTAAAGAGCTTCTGCACAGCAAAAGAAACTACCATCAGAGTGAACAGGCAACCTACAGAATGGGAGAAAATTTTTGCAATCTACTCATCTGACAAAGGGCTAATTTCCAGAATCTACAAAGAACTCAAACAAATATACAAGAAAAAAACAAACAACCCCATCAAAAAGTGGGGAAAGGATATGAACAGACATTTCTCAAAAGAAGACATTCATACAGCCAACAGACACATGAAAAAATGCTCATCATCACTGGCCATCAGAGAAATGCAAATCAAAACCACAATGAGATACCATCTCACACCAGTTAGAATGGCAATCATTCAAAAATCAGGAAACAATAGGTGTTGGAGAGGATGTGGAGAAATAGGAACACTTTTACACTGTTGGTGGGATTGTAAACTAGTTCAACCATTATGGAAAACAGTATGGCGATTCCTCAAGGACCTAGAACTAGATGTACCATATGACCCAGCCATCCCACTACTGGGTATATACCCAAAGGATTATAAATTATGCTACTACAAAGACACATGCACACGTATGTTTATTGCGGCACTATTCACAATAGCAAAGACTTGGAATCAACCCAAATGTCCATCAGTGACAGACTGGATTAAGAAAATGTGGCACATATACACCATGGAATACTATGCAGCCATAAAAAAGGATGAGTTTGCGTCCTTTGTAGAGACATGGATGCAGCTGGAAACCATCATTCTTAGCAAATTATCACAAGAAGAGAAAACCAAACACCGCATGTTCTCACTCATAGGTGGGAACTGAACAATGAGCTCACTTGGACTCGGGAAGGGGAACATCACACACTGGGGCCTATCATGGGGAGGGGGGAGGGGGGAGGGATTGCATTGGGGAGTTATACCTGATATAAATGATGAATTGATGGGTGCTGACGAGTTGATGGGTGCAGCACACCAACATGGCACATGTATACATATGTAACCTGCACGTTATGCACATGTACCCTAGAACTTAAAGTATAATAAAAAAAAATAATAATAATAAAAAAAAAAAAAAAGAACTTAAATGACACCAAAACTTTCCAATTGCACTTCAGAATAATACATTAGTCTTATTGTGACAAGTAGTCCCTCTCAATTCTAACTCACACTTTCTGTTCTCTCTGCAGCAGAAACCACTTTTGTTAAGTATAAATCCATTCTCAGTTTTTGCAGTATTGTCCAATTGAAAGGCATCTCTTCCCTCAACCAGGCCCTGGCCCAGTGGCTGGCATGTCGTAGATACAATATGTTTGGGTGAAATGAAAGAATTCAACATAGCAGTGATTCTGATTTACTCTAGATCTTTACTTTCATTAGGAAAAGGGTACAAATGTGAGATAATTATAAGGAAGGGAAGGTGAAGGGGTACCAAATGAGTTTTTTTAAGTTATTCATTTGTTTAAAGTTGGTCTAAAAAATAACATGAAACTAATAGTTTTTTTCTTTTTTTTTTTTTTTTTATTTTGAGACTGAGTCTCGCTGTATTGCCCAGGCTGGAGTGCAGTGGCACAATCTCGGCTCACTGAAATCTCTGCCTCCAGGATTCAAGAGATTCTCTTGCCGCAGCCTCCCACATAGCTGCCATTACAGGCACCCACCACCATGCCCGGCTAATTTTTGTATATTTAGTAGAGCTGGGGTTTCACCATGTTGGCCAGGCTGGTCTTGAACTCCTGACCTCTAGTTATCCGCCCACCTCAGCCTCCCAAAGTGCTGAGATTACAGGTATGAGCCACTACACCCAGCGAAAACTACAGTTTTTAAAATAAAAAGTGGCCAGGCGCAGTGGCTCATGCCTGTAATCCCAGCACTTTGGGAGGCCTAGGCGGGTAGATCACAAGGTCAGGAGATCGAGACCATACTGGCTAACATGGTGAAACCCCGTCTCTACTAAAAATACAAAAAATTAGCCAGGCATGGTGGCGGGCGCCTATAGTCCCAGCTACTAGGGAGGCTGAGGCAGGAGAATGGCATGAACCCGGGAGGTGGAGCTTGCAATGAGCCGAGATCTTGCCACTGCACTCCAGCCTGGGCTACAGAGTGAGACTCTGTCTCAAAAATAAATAAATAAATAAATAAATAAAATAAATAAATAAAATACAAAGTAAATCAGTTTAATCTGCTAGTGCTCAGCCTTTTTCCTTGGAAAGGCCACCTACGTTTTTGTGAATCATTTTTATTTCATCAGCTGGTGCATCAAGTTCTTTAAGAATTGTTTCAATGCACATAACAACCATATGCCCCAGATTTCCTAGGGCTGTCCAAATTTCATACACTTGCATTCTTTTCCATAACATCATTATGCTTAACACAGTGTTATTTATTTTTTTATCTCTCTTGGACCTTTACTTTAATTAAAAAATCAGGTCAAAAAAACTTATTCTCAGACTCTATCACTTTATCCCCTTTTTCTCTTCCAGAGTAAGTAGCACAGAGACCTCCATAGAACAGAAGTTCATCATGTTTATTGATTATCTAATTAAACAATTAACCAATTAGTGAATAAATGTGTTACAAGGTGACTTCCCTAAAAACTCATTCCCATCATGGAAAACATAAATCAAGTATTATTTATTTATTTATTTATTTTACTTTAAGTTCTGGGATACATGTGCAAAACATGCAGGTTTGTTACACAGGTGTACATGTGCCATGGTGGTTTGCTGCACCCATCAACTCGTCATTTGGTTTTAAGCCCTGCATGAATTAGGTATTTGTCCTAATGCTCTCCCTACCCTCGCTCCCAATCCCCCAACAGGCCACAGTGTGTGATGTTCCTCTCCCTGTATCCATGTGTTCTCACTGTTCAGCTCCCACTTATGAGTGACAACATGTGGTGTTCGGTTTTCTGTTGCTGTATTAGTTTGCTGAGAATGATGGTTTCCAGCTTCATCCGTGTCCTTGCAAAGGACATGAACTCATTCTTTTTTATGGCTGCATAGTATTCCATGGCGTATATGTGCCACATTTTCTTTATCCAGTCTATCACTGGGTATTTGGGCATTTGGATTGGTTCCAAGTCTTTGCTATTGTACATAGTGCTGCAATAAACATATGTGTGCATGTGCCTTTATAGTAGAATGATTTATAATCTTTTGGGTATATACCCAGTAATGGGATTGCTGGCTCAAATGGTATTTCTGGTTCTAGATCCTTGAGGAATTGCCACACTGTCTTCCACAATGGTTGAACTAATTTACACTCCCACCAACAGTGTGAAAGCATTCCTATTTCTCCACATCCTCTCCAGCATCTGCTGTTTCCCGACTTTTTAATGATCGCCATTCTAACTGGCATGAGATGGTATCTGATTGTTGTTTTGATTTGCATTTATCTAATGACCACTGGTTATGAGCTTTTTTTCATATGTTTGTTGGCCGCATAAATGTCTTCTTTTGAGAAGTGTCTGTTCATATCCTTCACCCACTTTTTAATGGGTTTTTTTTTTTTTTCTTGTATATTTGTTTAAGTTCCTTGTAGATTCTGGGTATCAGCCCTTTGTCAGATAGGTAGACTGCAAAAATTTTCTCCCATTCTGTAGGTTGCCTGTTCACTCTGATGATAGTTTCTTTTGCTATGCAGAAGTTCTTTAGTTTAATTAGATCCCTCAAATATTCTTTCATTTTAAAATACCCTTAAGGAAGAAGATAATACTGTAAAATGGCAAAGAAGACAGCCTCTGGACTGAAAATTTGGAAGTATTTCTTCTCTATGCACTCCCCTATTCACCTCCTATAAAAAAATCAACACCCAATTACCTAGACATAATATAATTGAACTCCCAAATGGGGCCAAAGTGGAAAGATGCGTGGTTGTAAAAGTTTGCTGAAAGATACGTTCTGTTGTTTACAAACTTATAGAAAGAAGGAAGAAAAGGATGGGATAAGTATATGCCAGATGTCTGCTCTGAGTTGGGGTTCTTCAGAGAGAGAAAACCAACAAGATATGTAACAGGGCGGTTTATCAGGGAATTGACTCACACAAACACAGAGGTAGAGAAGTATCACCATAGGCCGTCAGCAAGTTAGAAAACAGGAGAAGCCAGTAGCAAGGCTTGGTCCAAGTCTAGAAGCCTCAGAAACAGGCCAGCGATGAAGCCCTCAGTCTGTGGCTGAAGGCTCAAGAGCCCCTGGGAGGCTGCAAGTGCAAGTCCCAGAGTCCAAAAACTGAAGAACCTAGAGTCTGATGTCCAAGGGCAGGAGGAGAAAAAGCAGGGAAGGGAGAGGACAAGAGCAGAGAGTGAGTATCCCCGTTCTTCCTCATGTTTGTCCCAACCGGGGCTCCCAGTTGATTGAGTGGTACCCCCACATTGAGAACTGGAAATCCTCTCACAGTCCACTGACTGACAGTGATCTCCCCTGAAAGCACTGTCTGAAAGCAGACATACCCAGAAACAGTGCTTCACCAGCCATCTAGGCATCCCCCAACCCAGTTAAGTAGTCCTCTAAAATTAATCAACACATCTTCTCAATTGCTGTTTAACATTCCTTCACTTAGTTACTTCCAAATTTCCACCAAAATACATAAAAAGACACAGAAAAAGATAAAACTTACCAATATCAAATAATGAAGCTGGTTGTCAACCTGCTGCCAACTATGGGAGTAGCTTTCACTGTCTAGGAAAGTAATGGTGTCAGAGTCGACCCTGCAGCTTCCATGGCTCCCCTCCTCTTCAGAGAAAGCCACTCTAGAGCTTCACTGTCAGCATCCAATAGTCATCTGTGGCATTTTAAATTTTAAAGTGATTAAAATTGAATAAAATTAAAAGTCTAGTTCCTCAGTACTAGATAGCCACAGTGACTAGTAGAGGCCACACTGAACAGCACAGATATAGAACATGTCCATCATGACCTGAGGCTCTATTAGCCAGGCATACTTTAAGAACAGGATCTGGGTGGGCTCTGCCTTTCAATCCTGACCACTCCCCTTTGTATACACTATATGCAAAACATTTTGTGGGTTTTGTTTTTTTGTTTGTTTTGTCTTTGAGATGGAGTCTCCTTCCGTCACCTAGGCTGGAGTGCAGCAGCACGATCTTGGCTCACAGCAACCTCCGCCTCCCAGGTTCAAGCAATTCTTCTACCTCAGCCTCTCAAGTAGCCCGGATTACAGGCACCCACCAACACACCCAGCGAATTTTTGTATTTTTAGTAGAGACGGGGTTTCACCATGTTGGCCATGGTTGGCCAGGCTGGTCTCAAACTCCTGACCTCAGCTGATCTGCTCTCCTCAGCCTCTCCAAGTGCTGGGATTACAGGCATGAGTCACCATGCCCAGCCCATTTTCTTTGGATCTTATTTTGGCTCTACAGTGATCCCTTTGAACTAGACATTTCAAATCCTTCCGTACTCCTTGATCAGTCTCTACCCAGGAAATTAGCGTCATTTTCCCTGTTTATGCCCTGCCCATTTCCACACAGAGACCAAGTTGTCCCTGCCATCACTGCCTATTATCTGCTGAGTGGAGGAAGGAGATAGTAATTCATAGAGGACTCAAGGCTAGAGATTTCCACCAATTTTCCCCAGTTTCCTTCCCTGCCCAGGCACCCAACCCTATCCTGATGAGGGATACAGGCCTGACTCTCTGAGGTGAAATTTTCTGTCCAAACAAGGAGATGTAACTAGGTATCTATAATCCTAGCACATAAGCTTCCAGAAACTAGTTGCTAAAAGTGAGAATTAGAGATATAAGAAGGAACTCTAGCCATCCTGTGAGCCAATAACAGGTATTAAAAAGCCTAGAGGAAAAACATCTGCAATACAAAACATGTAGATGACAACAGCTCATCACATAATAAAAAAGATTAATGAGAAAAGACCAACACCCAGATATTTCTTTGTTATTATTATACTTTAAGTTCTAGGGTACATGTGCACAACATGCAGGTTTGTTACATGTGCACATATGTGCCATGTTGGTGTGCTGCACCCATTAACTTGTCATTTATATTAGGTATTTCTCTTAATGCTATCCCTCCCCACTCCTCCCACCCCATGACAGACCCCGGTGTGTGATGTTCCCCGCCCTGTGTCCAAGTGTTCTTATTGTTCAATTCTCACCTGTGTGTGAGAACATGTGGTGTTTGGTTTACTGTCCTTGCAATAATTTGCTCAGAATGATAGTTTCCAGTTTCATCCATGTCTCTACAAAGGATATGAACTCATCCTTTTTTATGGCTGCATAGTATTCCATGGTGTATATCTGCCACATTTTCTTAATCCAGTCTATCATTGATGGATATTTGGGTTGGTTCCAAGTCTTTGCTATTGTGAATAGTGCCGCAATAAACATACCTCACACCCAGATATTCCATGGTTATTGATTAAAAGGAAAAAGTATTTAAAGCATCCAGATCTTTAGAGATAGGTAATCTGAAAAGAAATAAAAATCAAACTGGCCTCAGACTTCTCTGAAATAAACCCTGGATTTCAACAGAGCAATGTCAACATTATTTTGAAAGAAAAATGATTTCATCTAAGAAGTTTTTCACTAGCTGAGTTATTCATAAGTGATGAAAATGAAAAGACACAAAGTAAACTGCTTACATTCCTGTATTAAAGTAAGTTTCAATAACTAGCAGTTGGGGAAGATGGAAGAGTAGAAAGCACCAGGAGTCTGGCCCTGCTCCTAGACAACAATTGTACTGGCAGAATCTGTCTAATGTAACTACGTTTGCAACTCTGGAGTCTACTGTAGGCTTGCAAATTCCAGGGGAAGGCATGAAGGTAAAAGCACAGTTAATTGTAATTTTAGCTCTTAGAATGGTAGCAGCTACCCATTCCCCAGTTCTTGGAGCCATTTGAGTGCAGCTTATGGGATCCAGGGTGGGCAAAAAGAATGTTGTCTTCCAAATATTAGAGATCTGTATTTGATCACTGATTGCTACTTCTGATCACAGAGGTACAGACAAGAAGGTGGCTTTGTTGTTGTACCTCCCTGAATTGTTGCAGGCTCCTTCCCATCTGGCTGAAGTGACTTCCAGAGGATTCAAAGGGCCAGAACCCTTTTTGTTTCCTCCCTTCATTTTTCCCCTTTTGAGAACAAGAGATTAGAAACTATGATATCAACAACAACAAAAAAAACCAGTTGCATATTATGGAAAAATTAGAAAATGATCTCACATGCCCATAGAAAGGCACAAGCTCAGAAAAGACTTGAGAAGATCTTAAGTTTACATCTCAACCTGGCACAGGGACAGCCTACAACAATCAAAAAACAAAAGCAATAAACAACAACAACAAAACAGCAAACCTGGGCAAAGAGGAGAATCTGATTTCCAGAGATACTACATTATCAAATTCAAATATTGTTTTCAACAAAAAAAAATCACAAGACATATGGAGAAACAAGAATGTGTGGCACATTCAAAGGAGAAAAAAAAAATAATCAACAGAAATTGACCTCGAAAAGACCTGATGACAGATTCACTACACAAAGATGCTCAAAGAACTTAAGGAATATGTGGAGAAAGTCCAGAAAATCAAGACAGATATATCAATAAAGATGTAGAAAATCCAAAAAGAAAACAAAAAGAAATTCTGGAGCTGAAAAGTACAACTAAAATAAAAATTCACTAAAGCAATTAAAAGGCAGATTTTAGCAGGCATAAAAAAGAATCAGTGAACTTCAACATAGGACTTTGGAAATTATTGAGTATGAAGAACAGAAAGAAAAAAGGTTGAAGAAAGTGAACAGAACCTAAGGGATATGTATGACACCATCAAAAAGACCAACTTATGCATTATGAGAATTTCACAAGGAGAAGAGAGGGAAAGAGGTAAAGAAAATATTTGAAGAAATAATAATAGAAAACTTCCCAAACTTGACGAAAGAAATGAATATAGTTAAGAGAGAATCTTGAGAGCAGCAAGAGAAAAGCTACTTGTCACATAAAAGAGATATGCAATAAAATTAACAGCAGATTTCTCACTAGAAATTTTGGAAGCCAGAAGGCAGTGGGCTCATATACTCAATGTGCTGAAAGAAAAAAACCATCAACCAAGAATTCTATTAATATATCTGGCAAGACTGTCCTTTAAGAGTGAGGGAAAAAATAAGACATTCCCAGATAAACAAAAGCTAGGGGAATTCATTACCACTAGACTTGCCCTGTAAGAAATTATAAATGGAGTCCTACAAGGTAAAATGAAAGGACACTGGCTCAAAGCCATATGAAGAAATATAGATCTCAATAAAGGTTAATATATGAGCAACTGTAAAAGCTAGTGTTACTGTAACAAGGGTAACTTCTTTCTGTATTCTACATGATCTAAGAGACTAATACATTTTAAGAAAAATAGTTATTAGTCTAAAAGCAAGTATTATTGTAACTTTGGTTTGTATTAACAACTCCACATTTTGATTGTTACATAATTTAAGAGATAATACATTTGAAAGAACTATTTTATATTTTGTGGTATATAATCTATAAGGATGTAATTTTGTGACTTCAGCAACTGAAAGGGGTAGGCAGAGTTGTAAAGGAGCAGAGTTTTCATATGTTATTTAAGTTAAGATAGTATAAATTCAAAATAGAATGTTATAACATTAGACTATTAAATGTAATCCCCATGGTAGCCACAAATAAAATAGCTATAAAATATACACAAAAAAGAAATGAAAGAAATTTAAGCATTTCACTGAAATCAAAAATTAACTACATATAAAAGAAGACAGTTACATAGAAAATGAGGGTCAAAAAAAGCTATAAGGCATAAAGTAAGCAAATAGCAAAATGACAGAAGTTCTTCCTATTACGCATTACTTTAAATGTAAATAGATTCAACTATCCAGTCAAAAGACAGAAATTAGCAGCATCCCTAAAAACACATATTCAACTACATGTTGTCTACAACAGACTCATTTTAGATCTAAAGACACAAAGAGGTTAAAAGTGAAACTATGGAAAAAGATATCCCACACAAATAGTAACCAAATGAGATCAGGGGTGGCTATACTAATATCAGACAAAGTAGACTTTAAGTCAAAACAGTTTACAAGAGACAAAGAAGGGCATTATATACATTTTTAAAGTTCAATACAACAAGAAGATATAACAATTATAAACACGTACATACCTAATGTGTAAATCAAAATCCAAATACATAAAGCAAAAACTGACAGAATTAAGGGAGAAATAGACAGGTCTACAATAATGGTTGAAGAATTCAATAGCCCATTCCCAATAACAGATAGAACAATCAGAGAGAAGATAAGAAAATAAATAACTTAAACAACACAATAAACCAAAAAGATCTCACAGACACATCAGAACACCATACCCAATGACAACAGTATCACATTCTTCTCAACTATACATGGCTACTGGATGGCCATGGATAGTGTCCATGGATATTTTCCAGGCTAGATCCTATGTTAAGCCACAGATTAAGTCTCAATAGATTTTAAAAGACAAGTATCATATGAAATATCTTCTCCAAACACAACAGGATGAAGTTAAAAGTGAAAACAGAAGGAAAACTGGGAAATCCAAAAATATCTGAAAATTAAACAACATACTCTTAACCAATGGATCAAAGAAGAAAACACAAGAGAAATTAGGAAATTAAAGATGAATGAAATGAAAACACAACATACCAAAATATATGAAATTCAGTGAAAGCAGTACTAAGGCAGAAACTTATAGCTATAAATGTTTATATTAAAAAACAAGAAAGATCTCAAATCATAAACCTAGCTTTGTAAACTTAAGGAACTAGAAAAAGAAGAACAAACTAAACCCAAAGCTAGTAGAAGGAAGTAAATAATTAGGAGACGAGCAGAGATAAATAAATAGTGAAGAGAAAAGTAGTAAAGTCAATGAAACCAAAAGTTGTTTCTCTGAAAGGATCAATGACATTGACAAACTTTTAGCTACATGGACTAAGAAAAAAAGAGGAAAGATGCAAATAACTAAAATCAGAAATGCAAGTTGGGCATTGGGATTATTGTGAACAATTTTACACCAACAAACGGAATAACTTAGATGAAACAGACAAATTCCTAAAAACACAAAACCTTCCGAGACTAAATCAAAGGAATACAACATTAGAATAAACCTGTAACTAACAGGGAGATGGAATCAGTAATCAAAAATCTTTCAACAAATAAGAGCCCTGTATTGATGTCTTCACTGTTGAATTCTACCAAACATTTTGAAAATAACTAACACCAATCCTTCTCAAACTTTCACAAAAAACTGAAGAATAGGGAACACTTTCTAACTCATTCTATGAGACCAGCACTACCCTGATACCAATACCAGACAAAGACACTACACTAAAACTACAAACCAACATCCCTTATAAACTTTAATGCAAAAATTCTCAACAAAAGACTAACAAACCAAATTCAGTTGCATATTCAAAGGATTATACACCATAACCAAGTGTGATTTGTTCCTGGAATGCAGTGGCTTATTCCTGGAAGGAGTTTGTATGTGCAACATACAAAAAGAGATCAATGTAATACATCACATTAACAGAATTAAGCGGGGAAAAAAATACATGACCATCTCAATAAATGCAGACAAGCCATTTGACAAAATACCCTTTCATGATTTAAGAAAACACTGGATAAACTAGAATAGAGGAAACTACCTCAATATAATAAAATTCATGTTTGAAAAACCTACAGGAAACATCATACTCAATGATGAAAAACTGAAAGATTTTCTCTAAGACCAGGAACAAGGCAGGAATGCCTGCTTTCTCCACTTCTCCATTTCTATTCAACATAGTATTGGAAGTTCTAGCCAGAGCAAATAGGTAAGAAAAAGAAAATGCGTCAAAATTGGAAAAGATGAAGTAAAATGACCTCTATTCACAGATGCTATGATATTATATATAGAAACCTTAAATATTTCACAGGATAACTGTTAAAACTAATAAGTGAATTACAATATGGATGAGCCTTGAGGACATTATGCTAAGTGAAATAAGCCAGTCACACAAAAAAAATACTTTGTGATTCCACTTACATATGTGCTTACAGTAGACAAAATCATAAAGACAAACAGAAGAATGGTGATTGTCAGAGCCCGGGGTGAAAGGGAAAGAAATGTTTTAATGGGTAGAATTTCAGTTTTACAAGATGAAAAGAGTGTGGGATGGATGGTAATGATGGTTGCAGAACATTACAAATGTATTTAATACCACTGAACTGTATGCTAAAAAAGTTTAAAATGGTAAATTTTATGTTATGTGCATTTCAACACAATAGAAAACATGGAAAAAAATTGAAAATGGTCATAAAATTTATTTGGAAATGAACACTTTCAATAATGTACATATAGTAAGTATATAAATGTATAAGCATATACATGTTATATAAATATACATATTAACTTACATTTTATATATCTAAAATGTAAAAAAAAGATAAAAATAAACCTGACAAATTCTTATGTTATAAAAATAAATTCTACATTTGGCTTAAGAAAACAAAAGTAGTATAATTTTCTTGCCTTGAATAGACAGGTCTCAAAAGATAATATTTCATAGTTTACTGACAAAAAATACAGAGCAAAGTATCCTTTTGAAAGTTAAAATTAATCATTGAATTTGTCACTAATGAAAATATAAACTGTGTGCATAACATCAACTGTATTAATCATTAAATTTATCATGAATCAAAATTAGAATATTCGTAAAAATATAATACAGAAAAATAAAAAGTAATGAAAAAAAGAAAAAACTAAGAAGAAAAAAATAAAAAATGGAGAAAACATAAGCAAGTAAATAGGATAAGACACCAAAAGAAAATAAATGAAACAGGACAGAAACAAAGATAATTGCACTAGGAAAAACACTGATTTGAAATGTCAACTTTATCACAGACACTACATTATTTATATTATTATATATTTGGTATTTGTTTGAAAAGTCATTTCTCAACAACAACAACAAAAGTTTTTTAAGATTTTGAAATTAAATGAAGACAATTATTTTATACAACATAGTACTAGAAGTCCTAGCCAGAGCAATCAGGCAAGAGAAAGAAATAAAAACCATCTAAATAGGGAAAAGGGAAGTCGAGCTATCCTTGTTTGCAAACTATATGATTCTTTACCTAGAAAACCCCATAGTCTCTGCCCAAAAGCTCCTTGATCTGAAAAACAACCTCAGCGACGTTTTAGGATATAAGATCAGTATACAAAAAATCAGGAGCATTCCTGTACACCAACAACATCCAAGCTGAGAGCCAAATCAAGAACACAATCCCATTCACAATAGCTACAACAAAAATAAAATAGCTAGAAACACAGCTAACTTGGGAGGTAAAAGATCTACAACAAGAATTACAAAACACTACTCAGAGAAATCAGAGATGACACAAACAAATGGAAAAACACTTCATGCTCATGGATAGGAAGAATTAATATTGTTAAAATAGCCATATTGCCCAAAGCAATTTACAGATTCAATGTTATTTCTATCAAACTACCAATCTCATTCTTCACAGAATTAGAAAACTATTATTTCAAAATTCTTATGGAGGCCAGCTCACACCTGTAATCCCAGCACTTTGGGAGGCTAGGGTGGGAGGATCACTTCAGTCCAGAAGTTCAAGACCAGCCTGGGAAACATGGTAAAACCTCACATCTACAAAAAATACAAAAATTAACTAGGCATGTTGGTGTGCACCTGTAGTCCTGGCTACCTGGGAGGCTGAGGTGGGAGGATCACCTGAGCCCAGGGAGGTCAAGGCTGCAGTGTGCTGTGATCACACCCCTGCACTTCAGCCAGAGTGACAGAGTAAGACCCTATCACACATATATACAAAAACAAAATTCATATGGAACTATAAAAGAGCCTGAATAACCAAGATAATCCTAAGCAAAAAGAACAAAGCTGAAGGCATCACTCTACCTGACTTCAAACTTTACAAGGCTACAGTAACCAAAACAGCATGGTGCTGGTACAGAAACAGACACATAGACCAATGGAACAGAATAGAGATCTCAGAAATAAGACTGCACACCTACAACCATGTGATCTTTGGCAAACCTGACAAAAACAAGCAATGGGGAAAGGATTCCCTATTTAATAAATGGTGCTGGGAGAAGTGACTAGCCATATACAGAAAAGTGAAACTGGACCACTTCCTCATACCTTATACAAAAATTGACTCAAGATGGATTAAAGGCTTAAATATAAAACCCAAAACTATAAAATCCCTAGAAGAAAATCTAATCGACGTCATTCAGGACATAGACATGGACAAAGATTTCATTAAAATGTCAAAAACAATTGCAACAAAAGCAAAATTTGACAATCAGGATCTAAATAAATTAAAGAGCTTCTTCACAGCAAAAGAAACTATCACTGAAGTGAACAGACAACCTACAGAATGAGAGAAAATTTTTACAATCTATCCATCTGACAAAGGTCTAATATTCAGAATCTACAAGGAACTCTAACAAATCTACATGAAAAAAAACAAACAACAACCCCATTAGAAAGTGAGCAAAGGAGATGAACAGACACTTCTCAAAAGATGACACTTATGCAGGCAACAAACATAAGAAAAAGAGCTCAACATCACTGATCATTAGAGAAATGTAAATCAAAACCACAATGAGATACCATCTCACACCAGTGAGAATGGCGATTATTAAAAAGTCAAGAAACACTGGGCGTGGTGGCTCGTGCCTGTAATCCCAGCACTTTGGGAGGCTGAGGCGGGTGGATCACAAGGTCAGGAGATACAGACCATCCTGGCTAACATGGTGAAACCCCGTCTCTACTAAAAATACAAAAAAAAGCCGAGATCGGGCCACTGCACTCCAGCCTGGGTGACAAAGCAAGACTCCATCTCAAAAAAAAAAAAGCCAAGAAACAACAGATGCTGGTAAGGCTGTGGAGAAATAGGAATGCTTTTACACTGTTGGTGGGACTGTAAACTAGTTCAACCATTGTGAAAAACAGTGTGGTGATTTCTCAAAGACCTAGAACCAGAAATATCATTTGACCCAGCAATCCCAGTACTGGGTATATACCCAAAGGAATATAAATCATTCTAATATAATGATACATTCACACATATGTTCATTGCAGCACTATTCACAATTGCAAAGACTTGGAACCAACCTAAATGCCCATCAATGATAGATTGGATTTAAAAAAAAAGTGGTATGTATACACCATGGAATACTATGCAGCCATAAAAAGGAATGAGATCATGTCCTTTGCACGGACATGGATAAAGCTGAAAGCTATTTTCCTCAGCAAACTAACACAGGAACAGGAAACCAAACACCACATGCTCTTACTTGTAAGTGGAGCTGAACAGTAAGAACACAAGGACGCAGGGAGGGGAACAACACACACTTGGGCCTGTTGTGGGGTTGAGGGCAGGCAGAGGGCGAGCATCAGGAAAAGTAGTTAATGCATGCTGGGCTTAGTACCTAGGTGATGGGTTGATAGATACAGCAAACCACCATGGCACATGTTTACCTATGTAACAAACATGCAGATCCTGCACATGTATCCCAGAACTTAAAATAAAATAAAATAAAAATACTGAATGGTTAAAAAAAAAGAGAGAGAGAGAGAGAAAACAAACATTTCTAACAAAACAAGGAAGTGATTAATACAACATACCACATGCATAAATGAAATACTGTATTTCACATCTATTAAAAATACAGTTTTCCACAAGTTTAAAAAGCAATGAGATATATATTTTAAAAAGGATGCATATAGAATATGTATATATTTTGTACATAATAATGGTTCCCTCTAGAAATAAGTTTTATAACTGATTTCATTTTAAACATTTCTGTTACTATTTTCTACAATGTGTCTATATTGCTTTCAAAATCAGAAAAAAAATATACTTTTTATCTGATGTAAAACTAAAATTATGAATTCAGCATCCAAATGGCTGCACCCTGTGACTGAGTCCATGTGAAATTCATTACCCCAATGTGACAGCTAATTTTTCATCAAGCCCACTTGTGAATAAGCCTCCATGACTTCCTCTATTGCGTTCCACACAATTTAGCACTTGATGATATGATGCTTTGTGTGCTATTTGAGGCTTTTTACTATCAATGCATGTGTGTCAGTATTACTGACTTCAGTAAACATTTACAAAGCACCATTCTGTTGCAGATTCTGTTATGCTTCTATGTTCGTTTTGTGTTTAATTATCACAATTTTAATATACTCAAAAGATTGGATAATCTTTAAAGATGTTAAAAGGTAAAGTGACTTGCTCAAACTCAGAGTAGCAGAATTGAAATCTCACCATAGGCTTCCTGTTTCCAGGCTTGAATAGTTGTTCCACTAAAAAGAGTTTGCACTCTGAGAGAATGAGCGCTACACCTTTTACTCAGTCCTCTCACCTAAGGTGACCAGAACACTTTGCACAGTGCTCTGTAGGTTAATTTCCTAATGGATATTACCATACAGAAGTAGTGTCATGATCCTCTACTTTCCAATCTGTGCATAAAACTGAGCAGTGCTTATCAAATCCTGGATTTGTGCTGCTTTGCTGAGACAGTGAGACAGCCATTCAGAGACTTATCCCAAAAATTTGCCAGTGTGCTGAATGCGTGGCAGACGCAAATGGAGGTGCGGCCTGATAGATGAAAGCAAGCACCACACTGGGCAGGGCAGTCAGGAAGCTGATTTTATTAGGGAAATTTACAAGTAGAAACTGTGTAAGAAGAGGCACACAGTTCTCCATGTTGTGGGCAATCCGTGGAGACGTACATGGGGGCTGAGACATACTGTTGGCTATGCTCCAAGAGGGGTTCCCCTTCTCCCTGAAACTCCACCATTTCATATAAGACAAACAAGCAAGCAAATACATAAATAATAATCTGCATTTTCATGCCAGCCATTCAAGAGGGTTGCATGCCTGTGCTTATATCACCTGGAGGCCTTGAGAAGCAACAGACTATGTGCAGCCACCCAGGCAGAGAGAGGAAGCGTAGCCACCAGTTCCTTCTATAGCTTTAGCTGGCTTTGCCTGATCTGGGATCATCCCCAGGGCAATGCTCTCACCACAGAAGACTTTAGCCTTGATGTTTTATGTGACATGAAATAATTTAATCTTTCTGTTCTTCCATTATAAAATGAGAAGGTTATATGAGCTGAAAGCCCACTATGGCGTCCCAGCCTAGATTAATTGGGTGCCCCACCAGTGTGCTCTGTCACCCTTTCAGACACTCCTATCACGGAAACATGCATACCTGTGTATTTGTCTGATTCCTTTTTCAAGAACACAAGACTTCCTTTGCGTGGCTCTAATTTTTTCACCAAGGCATCCCCAGCATCTAACACAGGCCAATTATAGAGACTCAATATTTTGTTATTAAAAAATAAATTTTAATAAATATTTAAAATATTTAATTAAATAAGTACGTTTAAATGCATTTTAAATACATAATACATAAAAATACAAAATAATACGTTTTTAAATAAATTCATTTAAATTTATAAAAAATTTATTTAATCAGTTATTAAATAATAAATTTAATTTTATCAAATAATTTAATAAACAAATTTTAATAATTTATTTAAAATGTATATATAAGTAAATGGAGAGATCCCTTTCAGCTCTTATATTCATACTTCAATCACACTGGCAAAACAGGCTTCTGGTAGCTGCAAGCAGCAGCATCTAAGCCAATTTAAGAAAAGACCCTTGGGTAACTGTGTCCCTTAATCCTCCTTACCTGACTGTACCTTCCCTTGCTCTTCAAAGTTCTCCCCACCTGAAGGCTTATCCAGTTCCAGGGTCAAGACTAAACTGTATTTAAACATGGTAGCCTAATATTCTGTTAGGGCTGTAGCACAAGTCTACCCACTTTGCATCCTAAATCTTTACAGCTTCTGCTCACACCCAGTGCCCACAATCCAGTAAAGGCCACTGAGATCCCACGTGGTCTCTTGGGTTATCAATTTTCTGCTTCCTTATGCCCGTTTGTAGGATCAATTTTCTATTGAGATACATGATCTCTTCTTGCTCCTGCAGGTCTTTTTCTGTTTTCAACCCTGCCCAGTACCCTAAGACCAGCCTTCTTGATGTGACAGCTGTCCACTTGCACAATTATCCCTCTCCTCCGTATCCACATCCTCTCACCTGAGCTTCCTCCACACCCACCTGTCAGAATGCTGTTAACTTCTTTTAGAAACTTCTAAGGTGGGCTGTTGCCTAAATCATCCCTGAGCTTGGGATGTGCCTTTAAGACACTGGAAACCCTGAGATGCTGGCCCAGCTTGTCTGCCTCTCTGTCCCTGCCAGACACTCATCAGGTTGGCTGCCCTGTGTTAACATAAAGAGCCATCACGCCCACACCAGGATAAGCTCCCTGGGCTTCCCTGGACTGCCCAAAATCAAGTGTGGTTTTGGGAATCTACCAATAGCTTTCATTTCCCTCCTGGTTTATTTAATTCAATTTTAAATATTATTATAGTAGAATCTGAATGGGTATTGTTTTGTCACAATGAAAATATCAATTTATATGTTCATGTTTGAGATTTATTTCAAGACTCGGCTTAAAAGCTATTGTGTAGTCAAATACTTTCTTAAATTATTCAAGTTACACAAAATTTTGAATTTGATTAGTTTTCTGGACTGAAAACTTCTACAATGAGTAGAAAGTTTTCATAAATGTGACAGCCACTTTACTTTCAAGAAGTGATTTTCTGGCCTGTTCTTAATTCTGCAGAGACACCAGCTCCTTTTCAATAAATTAGTTGCTAGATGTGATAGAAACAAATGTGCCATTATTTCTATAGTGAAGGAAAATATTTTGTAGTTCTTGCCATGTTTCTTTCTGAGTAATCTCTTTTTCCTTCCCCTAAAGTGTTTTAGACACTAAAGCTTAGCCATGGAGGTAATTTATCACAGATGGGGTGACCAACCATCCCAGTCTGCCCAGAACAGAAGGGTTTCCCAGGAGACAGGACTTCGTGTTCTAAAACCAGGACAGTCCCAGGCAAACCGGGGTAGTTGGTCATCCTAAGTCTACAGGGCCTATGAGCGGAGGTACAATAAGAACAACAACAGATGTCTGCTTGAAGAAAAGGAGACAAAGGCAGCCCCTACAAGGAAAATAGGAAAAGCAGAAATTCTATCAGCAAGAAGAGGAAGAGATTTAAAAGTGAAAATGAAGATTAGGACCTGTGCCAAGGTCTCTCCGGATCTAGTATCCCCAACCCTAGAGTCTCTAAGACCTGGATTGAGGGGGTATTTAAGAACATAGAAGCCCCAGAGAGTTGGGAGCAATAAAGTAGAAGAACTTGTGCCCTACCTCCCATTTGGTTCCTCGGGAGAAGGGCACCTTTCAAGTTTACTCTGAGCCAACGTGGGGCAGCTGCATCAGAATAGAAATGGCAGTGTGGTGGGCACAGGTAAGGCACAGAGACAGTACCCCATGTTGAGGCAGTGAGTGGAGGGCCCACGTAAAGGCTTGCAGAGAGAACCTGTGTAAGACTTGGAAGCTCGATACTAAGAAAACCCAGATGGGCTTACATCAGCAGTTGGGGTGGGGCAGAGAAGATTGTATCTAGCCATGCAGAGAGTATAGAGCTCAAGTAAAACAGTCACAGTAACCCAGAGACCAGAGATAAACCAGGTTATCAGCAGGAGCCAGCAGAGAAGAACAGAACTTGTACCAAGGAGCTGTCTCCCTCCTTACAGGCTGTCAGGCTTCTCTATGCATGCAATGCCAAATTGCAAAGGAGACTGGAAGATGAGGGGAGACTTTTTGGAGAAGAGAAATAGCCCTGATAAGGAAACTGGCCATTAAACTGACTTGAAATTGACTGGAGGCCATGTTCCCTTCAGGGATAGGTTTTTTGGGGTTTAATATTCCCAGCAGCAACAAACAGTAAGGGTTCCGATGACCTTTCCCTGCCATTCCCAATTATAATAAAGGACATTACTTTTTGTGCATATCTCAGTTGCAATATAAAAAAAAAAATTAAACTCTGCCACATTTTCATGGTGTTCAATTCTACCTTCTTTACTATTTATTGTTCTCTGAATTCATTCCAAATATAGCCTTCAATTCAAGAAGTGATTTCTATTTCGCAACCGTGAGTTACTGAGATTGGAAAGATCATGCCATAAAAATAGTAAAAACAAAAACCATAAATACCAGAGTCATCATGAAATTGGAAGTCTTTCCCCTTTCAAAAGGAATCTTGGCATCTGTCTTGTAACTGGCATGCCTAACTCATAGCCATATTATCGTTACCATTCTTCCTTGGCTAAAACAAAATTTTTCCTATAGCATATTTTCTTGCTTTCCTTTTTGCTCTACATCTTCGTTTCACATATTTACAATATAGTACTTTAAAGACACCATAATTTTGGAAATATCAAGCATTTATGTAAATTTTAAAGGAAAATGATTTTCAATAGCTGGACCATTCCATTGCTCAAATCTTGTAACATGGGAACTTATCAACTTGGCTTATACTTAGGCCAAAATGTACTATTGCCTTGGCAGGAAAATAGAATTTTCTTTTGACTAAGAATGGATTAAAGTCTTCTTTCTAGAAAGTATGCTCACAATGGCACTCTATTCAGAGTCAGGTCTGTGCAGGTGTGACTTGGCAGGATTTGAGAGGCATAATAATGGAGACATTGTTGTAATTGTAGTCATTTTACTAAAAGTACAGAGGATAAATTTCTAATCTACTCAAGCAATAAAGATTGAATAAAATACAAAAAGTGTATTTCTCAAGAGGCATGGTTTCTATGAAAATTAGTGACCTTTTGAAACTCATAAGTTATCCCAGTGTTAATTTCCTCCATCCTGCTGTCTCAGCTTAGCCATACCTTGGGGTTTGCATTCCTTCTCAACTAGACCTGATTTTATGCTCTGACAATTTCCCCAGAAATTTGCTTCCAACGTAGCCAGGGTTGTACACGTAATTTCAAGTCCTGATGCCTAAATACTTTCCTTGACAAAGCATCAGCTTTGACTCTAGCACAGCCTTCTTCCTTTTGCAGTGTTAACCCCTGAGAAAGTGTGTTGTCAAGCAACCTTGGTGAAAGCATCATAGACCCTATAGTGTGTCTCCACAAAGATCAAAGTGCCTGAGGAAAATATGATGGCATTAGCAGACAGCCAGAAACTCTGACTTCAGTAGGATTTGGTTAACAGTCTACAGAAGAGAGGTTGGCACACTGCAGCTCATGGGCTAAATCCAGCTTGCTGCCTGTTTTTGTAAATAAAGCTTTATTGGAGCACAGTCACTCATTTTGTTTTAAAATGAGAGTATTTTTGTAATATATATGGGTGCTTTCACACTACAACAGCCATGCTGAGTAGTTGCAAAAATGACTGTCAAAGCCTAAAATGCTTACTATCTGGCCTTTTACAGAAAAAGTTTGACAAACTACATCTAGAATCTGACTGGTGGACTTTTCCTCTTGAAATCATTAATCAAGCAAGGACTGTCTTCCCATGGAAATTGTTAAGACTTCAGAATCCTTTCCAGTGTAGACAGACACCAATATTCACTCCAAGTTGCCACTCTCGACCTAGAATTTTAAAACTCTAGAGTCATATGGAGCAACAGAAAGGAAAGCCTATTCCTCACAAGCTAGGTAATCTAAACATTAAATACAGGTTGTTCGCTCACTATCCATTTTTCTATCTTTCTGTAAAGTTAGGTATACTGTCTACCAGGTCTGGTATCCTAAACAAGATCACTGGACTGGGAGAAACCAGAATGGAGCATTTTTTTTCTTCCTTCTATCTTAATCCATTCAGGCTGTTATAACGTAATACCACAGACTGAGAAATGTATAAAGAACAGAAACTTATTTCTCACAGTTCTGGAGGCTGGGAAGTCCAAGATCAAGGCACCAGCAGATTCAGCAATTGGTGAGGTTTGGCTTCCCAGTTTATAGATGGCTATATCTTCACATGGGAGAAGGGGCAAGGAGCCTCTCTCAGGACCCTTTTATAAGGGCACTTATCCCATTCATGAGGGCTCCACCTCCACAACTGAATAACCTCCCAAAAGCCCTACCTCCTAATACTATCACATTGGAGATAAACTTTCAATGTATGAACCTGGGGGGAACATAAACATTTGGTCTCTGGCACCTTCTGTCTTCAAGTTTTCCTAGGACTTAGTAACCATACCACAAATAAGTGAACCAAATCATTTCAAAAAGTTGCTAAGAAATTTTGTAATCATTAGGAAAAGAAAAAGTTACCTTCCATAGCAACCTTAGACTGTCTAATCAATCTCTGTATTTGTTTTTCCTTTTTTTTTTTTTTTTTTACTTTGAACCAATTTCATCACTCTATCATTGTAGAAAGGTCATCATCCTCAGTACTTTCCCTCTTAATCAATTACCTTGCCACAAAGCTTTTTTGTTTTTTAAGAATCAGGCTTGTGAGAAAATTTTCATACTGGTGCTTCCTAGCCAAGGAAAGAAAACATAACTGCATTTTTCCTTAACCACCCCCTTTTCTCTGAGCATATGCCCAGAAAAGCTACAGGGGAATAATAATTTATACTCAAGTCTTAAAATGAGGATTCTTCAGCAGCTACTTTACTCTTCTCTAACTAACTGAGAAAGCACTTAACAAAAGCACTTTAAAGTGTCGTAGAATACCCATGATACAAAAAAGAATTATTTATCCTCCACTTAAGTACCACATAATGAGATATTATTAATAAATGAAAATTGATCCACCTTGCAAATGACAAAGCTCCAATCTCTTTCCTACCAATGATGAGGTCTCTTTCTCAATACCAGCCCACAAAGGAAAAGCGATTTCACTTTAGATAGCTCCAGTAACGTAAATCAAAGGTTTTATGGCTTTGCTGCTGGGTTCTCTAGTGATGTATTTTGCTGGTATCAAATTATGAGCATCTGAATCAGTAAGCATTGAAGGTTATTAAGGATTCTCATATTCCCAGCATTCCTGAACAGTAAAATAATCACTGAGGAATAGACATTGCTTCATTAAACTTATTTTCCCAAAAACAATGTTAGCGATAGTTCAATTAGCATGAGCTACTCTTATTTCTTCGTATTCTTTGCATCTGTATTCTGCAATCTGCACTTTCAAACCTCAAGCTAAGAATGCAAGCATTACTTCTGCAGTAAATCGGACCAGAAAATGGCTAGTTCTCTGAGACTTTGAGACTCCAAAACTTTAAGGTGTTTAAACGTAAATCGGTGTGGAAATTGAGAGTTGTTTTAAGCTCCAAAATACCTCTTACCAGAGTGTCTCCTATATGCATAGTCACTGAATTGTCACTCTTTCATAGTTCTCTGCTTTTTTTTTTTTTCATTTTCCTTATGAGGAGAGGAACAGAAAAGACAGCAAAGCCCTATACCCGTGCAAAAGGCTCTTAAAGTATCTGTGAAGTTTATTTTTACATTTTATCACATGACCCAAACACTAGAAATCCTACGCCTAAAATCCTGCCATAATGATAAGGCCATGCTGTCCTAAGGAAGGCAGAGTCATGCACCATTAATATGGGAAATCAAACAACAGAGATATGAAAGCTTGGATAACTCAAATCTAAGAGTAAACTTGATAGATTATTCAGCATGAAGGTTAAATGATTTGTTGAAGGTCACAGAAGAGGCTACAAAGCAGGGACTGCATCACAATTTTTTAGGCATTTCTGTCTCCACTTTCTGGCATTTCCCAAAGACAGTCAATCCTGTCTATAGTGTCTGGTAACTAATGACCACAGAAATCACCAACATTGGCAGGTGAATTCTACACTACAGCAAATTACTGTTCTACATTTGACCAATGAAAGTAAACTCTTCCCGGCCCTTCCAAACCTCCCTAGATCACTGCATGGGAAAATCACCTAGTTATTCCCATGCTTTCATTCTGGAATTGTATTGTAACATACAAACTCCCTAAACCTCCAAAAATTGGGCTTGTGTGTTTAATCAAAGTTTGATTATTAAAATCTGAATTGTTTCATCCATTACCTGCTGTCAGTTTCCCACAGATTTCTTTTCTTACATTTTTAATCATTTCTGCCCTATTATGAACAGAGATGCTTATTAATGAAGATCCAGTCAAGCCGGCTGAGGAACAAATGCATTTTAAGGACAAATGACCTGAGGAAATAGAGAGTGAAATCTGAAGTAGGAAAGCAAACTGAAACAGGCATTAAAAACTCTCTCCAGCATCATCAAATTTTCCCTGTCAGTTGGATTATTCTTTTTGCCTGCTTATTTCTCTCCTCTTAATAACAAGCAAACAAAAATAGATCAAAATCCTTCCCCTGCCAGCCACAGCCATGTTTCCTTGCAAAATTCTTCAAGAGTTTTCCATACATGCCATTTCACTGTCTCTAAGCCCTCTTCTCCCCACTCTCTTCAACCTACTTTTTAAAATCGTTTTTGTTTCTTTCAAAAGGGGTACATGTGCAGGTTTGTTATACAGGTAAACTCATGTCATGGGGTTTGGTGTACAGATAATTTTGTCACCTGGGTAATAAGCATAGTATCCGATAGGTATAGTTTCTGATCCTCTCCCTCCTCCCACCCTCCACCCTCAAGTAGGCCCCAGTGTCTGTTGTTCCCCTACACGTATCCATGTGTTCTCTTTGTTTAGCTCCTACTTACAAGTGAGAACACATAGTATTTGGTTTTCTGTTCCTGTGTTAGTTCACTTAGGATAATGGCCTTTAGCTCTATCCACGTTGCTGCAAAGAACATGATCTTGTTCTTTCTCATGGCTGCATAATACTCCATAGTGTATATCATACATTTTCTTTATCTAGTCTACTGTTGACAGGCATTTAGGTTGATTCCGTGTTTTTGTTATTGTGAATAGTACTGCAATGAACATACACATGCCTGTATCTTTACAACTTCACCCATCAAGCAAATGAAACCGCTTTTCTGTATAAAGGTCACCAGAACTCCCTACCCTGCTAAATCCAATGGCCAATTCTCAGTCCCTTTTTTTCTTTTTTTCTAGCTGCCCTATTAGCTTATCAGTCCCTTTTGTACTTAACTTCTTAGCAGCGTCGAATCCAGTTGAGTTCTCCCTTGTAGGTACACTTTCTGCACTAGGCTACCAGATCCCCACAATCTCTTGGGTTTTGCCCTAATTCCTTGGCCTCTCAGTCTCCTTTTCTTCAGCTAGTTGCCCTTCCTCACCCTGATCTCCCTAACCCTGGTACACCCCAGGCACTTCAAAGCCTCTTTTCTATCTTTAATCACTCCCAAGGCCATCTCAACTAGACTCACAACTGCAAATGCAATCAGTATGTGTCAGCTCTCAAACTTACAACTCCAGCCCACACTTCAACTCCATATAAATCTCCCATACATATCACAAGTTTAAAATATCCAAAACCAAACTTTTGGTCATTGCTTACCTCTAAAAGCCTGCTCTGCATGCAGTCATCACCATTTCTGCCCGATACATTCTTCTACTCTTCCACTGTTGGGACCCAAACCCTGACAGTCATGCTTGACTTCCATTTTTTCTTTTTCTTTTTTTTTTTTTTTTTTTTTTTTTTTT
>NC_045440.1:29504484-29547775 GCF_002776525.5 Piliocolobus tephrosceles | reverse complement strand
TTTTTTTTTTTTTTTTTTTTTTTTTTTTTGAGATGGAGTCTCGCTCTGTCACCAGGCTAGAGTGCAGTGGCACCATTACAGCTCACTGCAACATCCACCTCGTGTGTTCAAGCAATTCTCCTGCCTGAGCCTCCCAAGTAGCTGGGACTACAGGTACACGCCACCGTGCCTGGCTAATTTTTGTATTTTTAGTAGAGACAGGGTTTCACTACGTTGGCCAGGATGGTTTCGATCTCTTGACCTCGTGATCCACCCACTCCAGACTCCCAAAGTGCTGGGATTACAGGTATGAGCCACTGCACCCATCCCCATCTTTCTCTTAAATTTTACATTCAGTCTGTCAAGAAATGCAATCCCTTCCACTGTTCACACATGGCCAAAGTTCATCATAGTTCTCACCTTTTTGACACAATGGCATCCTAACTGGTCTCTCTTCTTGCCTGCTTGCTCCCTAGCGTCTATCTCACCACAGGTGCCCTTTGAAGGGAGAGCAACAAGCTAATGTTATTTTGATGGTGTACAAAGTTCCAAGAGCCTGCCTTTCCCCTACCCTTGGCCTTCCCTCCACTCCTTGCCATTAACTCTCAGAATTCCTGTCCTGTTATTTTTCCCCATGCTCACTTCACTCCAGCCACTCAGGTCTCTTTGTTGTTCCCCAAGTGCCCCAGGAATGCTCCTGCCCTGGGGCCTTTGCACTGGCTATCCCCTCTGTCTAGAGCTCTCTTTCCAGAGGTCAGCCTGGCATGCCCCTTTCCCTTCCTTAATTTCTGCTCAGATGTCACCATCCTATAGAGGTCTTTTCTGAAAATCACATTCAAGATTACAACCACCCCATGTCAACAATTCAGCATCCCTCATCCTACTCTGTTCTTTTCCTTGACAATACTTACAAATTCCCAACAATACTTATTAATTCCCAACTTTCCTTGACAATACTTATCAATTCCCAACATACCATTTAATTCACTTATTGATTACACTTATTGTTTATCATCAGCCTTCCTCCATTAGAATGCAAGCTCCATGAAGACAGGGATTTTTGTTGGTTTTGCTCATGTATGCATCACAAACACCTGGGAGAGACTTGGCATGCAATTGATGCTCAATAAATGTGTTGAAAAATGAATGAATGATGAATCAGGAAAAAAAAAAAGAGCTAGAAGGAGAACTTGCAAATAGCAGAAATCACATTACATAAAACAAAAGAAAACCAGCCTATTCTGATTTTTGACTACAGGTCTGGCCTTACAATGTTTTTCTTTCTAGAACTTCTCTGTGATCTCATTGCACTTTCTCCTTCAAAATAACTAAACATTCACAGTATTCCCCTTGAACATGGAAGTGACAACACACACCTTTACATCTTTGGGGCTAACGAATATCTCTGGAGAGCAGGGGTTTCCTCCTTTCCAGGGGCTTTGAACAAATAAGAGGTGGCACTCCAACAAACTTGAACTCTTCCAGTAAGCAAATATGAGAACATTATTTTCTCATTGCTAGGTCAGGAATTTTTTTCCCTTGACAATAAAACTTAACTAGCTTTCATGGTGCCAGGTTTGTGTCAAAACTTCAAGTACTTGGGAGAAGTGAACTGATTACTCACATACAGAAAATGACAAATGGTAGCACAGAAAACTACTTTCCTGGAATAATAACATAACTGGGTATATTAAAGGCCAGAGGCATGAATCAATTGACTAAGCCAAATAATTCTCTTAACCTAAGTCACCCTTTCTGTTGTTAAAAATCAGACAGCTCAAGATGTGCAATTACAAAACTGATGATTTTTTTAAACAAAGAAAACTGATCAATTTCTTCTTTTTTCTCTGTTAAACTGACAAGCATGACTCATTCAATTGAGATAAAGGCAAACATTAGGAAATTGACCCAGATAGTTTCTGAAGCAGCACTCTACCCTAAGAAAGGCAGCAAACCCACTTGAGACATTCAAAATTACATTGTACTTACCAGCCTGTCATACTAAGCATCGGATGAGAAAGATGAAGATGGCTAATAAAAAAGAATGAAAGGATGATGCCATATAACAGTGAAAAAAATCAACTTATTTAAGAAAAGAATGTTAAAGTCTTAAAGTCTTACTTTCTCCTGGATTCTAACTATTGATTTAACTATCTCAAAATATTACAATTTTTTCATATGTCTACATTCATACTTCTGTAAAATGTCTGTATAGGTCTTTTACCCAATTTTCTATCAGATCACTTCTCTTTTCTTACTGAATCACAGAGAATATTTATATAAATGTTAACAAATATTTATATAAATATTTGTTATAAATATTAACAAATATGTGTGTATCAATCTCTTCTTTCAATTTATTACTTATATTTTCATCTGCATTAGGTATCTTTAAATGAACAGACATTCTTTGTTTTAATATGCTTAATTAACATGGTTATAGAAGAATTCTCCACGATCCCAGAGCAGGAAAAGGATTTTTTTTTAAAGCAATATATAAAAAGAAAAAGAAAACATAAATGCACTTCTTTTAAAGCAATATATAAAAAGAAAAAAAAAACATAAATGCAGTTATTTTTGTATATTGCTTTAAAAAGCCCTTTCCTGCTCTGGGATCATGGAGATATTCTCCTATATTTTCTTCCAAACATTTTAAGTATTTGTTTTTCACAGTTATGTCTTTGCTGTGTCTGGGACTGATCTTTGTATATGGCAGTATATAGGAATCCGCATTATTTTTTTCCCATGGTTAAGTCTCCCAGCAGCATTTATTGAATAGCTCTGCCATACATTAGGTTTTCAAATACACTTGGATCTGTTTCTGGACTTTTTTTCTGCCCCATCTATCTGTTCTATATTCTATGCCAATACCACACCATTTTCATCAGTGTAGCTGTATACTAATTCTTGCTCTCTGGTAGACCAGTTCACCACCTCCACCGTCACATGCTTCATCTTCTCGAGGAGCATCTTGGCTATTCATCAATCTTTGCTCTTTCATACAAACTTTAAAGTCAGCTTGTCAAATTCCACAAAATTCCTATTAGAATTTTGACTTAGTTGCTTTGAATCTATAGGTCAATTAGGGGAGAACTGACAGCTTTATGATACTGACTCTGCCTATCCATGAACATAATATATTGATTGATTCAGGTCTTCATAATTCTTCCAACAAAATTGCACATCTGTTGTTAGAATTGTTCATGGTATTTTACATTCTCATTGTTATTGTACATGATAACATCATTTTCATTGAATTTGCTAACTCTTAATACTCTACATAAAATGGGACTCCATTTTTAAAATATTGATCATATATTTAGATGGGCTATTTCTCAGCCTTTCTTGTAGTTAGGTGTAGCCATATGTTTGAGTTCCGGAAAATGAATATGGATGGAAGTGAAAAAAGCCACCTTCAGCCTATGTCATATAAACTCTCCATGTGATCTTTCATGCTTTCTTCCCCTGTCTACCAGCCAGTGTTTGATACTCAGCATGATCTTGGAAGTTGTATATTGTGACCATCTGTTTTCCTGGACCCCTAAATGGCCACAGTGCACAGAAGCCCTACATACCACCTACACACTTTCTTACCAATTAGGAACACTTGTGTTAGGCTATTTATCTAAACAAGAAATAAACTTAGAATGTTTTAAGCTACTGAAATTTTAAAATTTGTAACAATTATGTGGTTCAGATCTATTCTCTTACTGATTGTCTGCTTATTTTAACATTTACAAAGAGAGTATGTGGAAACCTCTCTAAGTTTTTCTTTCTCCTTATATCGTGTAAATTTTTATTTTATATATTTCAAAACTATGTTATTAGGAGCATTCAAGATTAGAATGTTCAGACTTCCTGATTATTTCAAACTTTTATCAACGGTGATTCTCTTTGTCTCTAGAAATGCTTTATGCCTTAATACTTTACTTTGTGAGACATTAATACAGTCATGCCAGCTTTGGCAGAGGAATAGTATTTAAACGGTATTAGCTTTTTCCATATTTGACCTACAATCTGTGTATTTATGTTTTGGCTATGTTTTTCATAGATAGATAGTATACAACCCAGTTTTTTTTTTTTTTTTTTTTGAAACGGAGTCTCGCTCTGTTGCCCAGGCTGGAGTGCAGTGGCACGATCTCGGCTCACTGCAAGCTCCCCCTCCTGGGTTCACGCCATTCTCCTGCCTCAGCCTCCTGAGTAGCTGGAACTACAGGCGCCCGCCACCTCGCCTGGCTAATTTTTCGTATACTTAGTAGAGACGGGGTTTCACCGTGTCAGCCAGGATGGTCTCTATCTCCTGACCTCGTGATCCGCCCGCCTTGGCCTCCCAAAGTGCTGGGATTACAGGCGTGAGCCACCGCGCCTGGCCACAACCCAGTTTTAAATGTTTCTATCAAGCTTAAGAGTTTTTGTCTTTTAAGAGTTTCATTTATATTACTCATAATTACAAATAGCCCATCTTATTTTTTACTTTCTATTTGCCTTGTTTTCCACAACTCGTTCTTACTTTCTTTTGGATAGACTGAGGGCTTTAATACCCTTTATCCTTGTTTTAGTTTTTCTCTACTTCTTTTGTAATTATTTCACATTTCTATTACTTGCTCTGGAGATTTTAGTATTCTTGATTAGATTTACAAAGTCCAAAGTTAATTAATATGAAACAAGACCAGAACCTTAGAACCTTTTTTATTCCACTGCCCACCTTCTCAATTGTTGCCCAGGATTTTAGTTCTATTTTATTTGTTTAACCCCATCGAGCCTAATTTTTCTAAGAACTTATTCTAATAATTATTATTTTGTGCAATCTTTGCATAGATTTATTATCTTAACCACTCATGTGTTCGCGTGGGCTGTTAAGTGAACATTTCATAAACCAAAGATGAAGAAAAAGTAAATTAAGAAAAGAAAGGAAATGAAAAAGTGCAAAAATGATACAGTATCAGATTGGCTCCCATTTCACAAACGCCTTTAAGAGGTAACCATCCTGTGGAATAGTGCATGGAAAAGGGGAAAAAGAGAAAATGTATATACTCAGCTGTTTTTGGTTTTCTTTCTTTTTTTTTTTTTTTTGAGATGGAGTTTCACTCTTGTCACTGGAGTGCAGTGGCACAACCTTGGCTCACTGCAACCTCCACCTCCCAGCTTCAAGCAATTCTTGTGCCTTAGCCTCCTGAGTAGCTGAGATTACAGGCGCCCACCACCACGTCTGGCTAATTTTTTGTATTTTTAATAGAGACGGGGTTTCACCATGTTAGGCAAGCTGGTCTCAAACTCCTGACATCAGGTGATCCACCTGGCTCAGCCTTCCGAAGTGCTGGGATTACAGGAATGAGTCACCACGCCTGACCATACTCAGTCATTTTACGTCTCTTGTTTATAGTAGCTTAACTTTACCCTAATGGAAATTAATTCCCCCTGCACTTCCAAGTTTCTCATCTGGCCCTTTGAGTGACACCTCAGGATGTAGATTCCACATCCTGCCATGCAGAATTTTATCCAAGTCTGAAAGTGGTGGAAATAGCCAGAGACACCAGGCATACAGCTGGTTATTCTGGTGGCACAACAGCATCTGAGAAGGGTAAGTCATTAGCTGTCTCCAAGCAGTGGAACTACACAAGCCAGAAAGAACTCCATAGGATGTAGCAGCTGTGAAGGTGTATCTATGTTTTATTTATTTGCTAATCTACCTGGTCAACTTTGATAGTACTGTTTCTCATAATATACTTCCATGCAAGCTTTTAATTTCATGAACTTATTAAACACAGTTATTTTATGATTGTAATATCCACAATCATTGCATGCCTGTTTCTGTGGTCTTCTGTTTTGCTGATACAAGGATTTGTTCCCTATTTATTATTTTTATAATAAATTTATGTTCCTTGGCACCCCTTTTGTGAAATTCTTTGAGGTCTAAGCTGATGATAAATTTATTCAAGCAGGATTTGTGTTTATTTCTTACAAGCGCATTAAACACCAATAACCTGGGACCACTTTAAACTACATTTTCAACTTAGAGTTTTTGGGATCATACATGTAGTGTGAATTCCAGCCTCATGCTCCCAGGGGATTTTTCTTTTTCTAGCTTGCCTAGAGCCAAAGCTAAGAAAGATATATTTATACATACCCACTATCTCCCTAGATAAAGTGAGTTTTTTCTGTTTTGTCAGCTAACACTGTCACTTCTGGAAACACTGTGCTATGGGGCAAAGAAGGAGTCTCCCATCAGACTTCATACCCTGATCCTGACCTTTTTCTTTTGTTTTCCACAAATGTGATTATGAAACACACATTCTAGACCACCCAGAATGAACAAATAACCTACAGCAAATGCAGGCTCCAATGTTGGCTTTGCCATTTCAATTCGTCTTTCTCCTGATTTCTTGCTTCAGATTAAATCTTTTACTTTCCTGACAGCATAGACATGCAAAAATGTTTTTCCGTGTATCCATCATAAATTTTTATCAGTAAAGGGTTCTATGGACAAATAATTTGCTGCCATATAAATGGCATTTTAACTGATATGCCAGCCAAAATTCAAAATCTCAGGAAAAAATCTACAATTAACCTAGTTTACATGGCATGTCCACTCCTTGTTCAGAAGAAAATGAGGTTCCTTAGTTAACAATTCTACCATATCCAATAAGGGGTAAATATTCAAAACAATATCAGCAGTTATTATGAGGAGAAGAGGAAATAGAGCCTGTTCAGTCAAAAAAAAAAAGGAGGAGGATGAAAGGCATTTCCTTGGCTGTAATAATATTTATTAGTACATAATAAAATGAGTGCATTTTTTGAGTCAGAGAGACCTGGTATAAAATCCTGGCTATAACACTATCTATGTAACTACATTCATTTTCTATTGCTACCGTAACAAATTATGACAGTAGCTTAAAGCAACACAAATTTATTATACTGAAGTTCTGTAAGTCAGAAATGTAATTCAGGTGTCACTGAGCTAAATCCAAGGTGTCCACAGAGCTACATTCACCACTGGAAACCCTAGAGGACAAGCTGTTTCCTGGCCTTTTTCAGCCTCTAGGGACAACCACATTCATTGGCTTATGGCCCTCTTCCTCTATTTTCAAAGTCAGCAATGTTGCGTATTTCTGACCTCCTCCTCTCTTCACGTCTCTCTATAACCACAGCTAGAAAAGTTTTTTACTTTTAAGGACTCATGTGATTAGATTGGGGTCACATGGATAAGCCAAGCTAATATCTCCATCTTAAGATCCTTAACCTTAATCACATCGTCAAAATCCTTTTTTCCATGTAAGGTAACATATTCACAGGTTCTCAAAATTAAGATGTAGACATCTTAGGAAAGACCTACAACAGTAACTTTAGCAGAGTTAAATAAATGTTTCCTAGTCCCAGTTTTCTCATCTGTAAAATGGAATTACACCAGTGCTGATAGTAGTGGGAATATCATGGGTGAATAGTAGTGGGCATTTCATAAATATTTATTACATGAAAGAATAAATATGTACATTGTGTGCTTGTTGAGAGTATTAAATGACATAATATTAGTAAAATATCTAAATACAGTGCTTAGAACATAGGCTCATTCAAAAATTGGCTGTTCCTGTTGTATATATGGCACCATTCTGGATGCTTTAAATAATCAAAGTGCATAGTCCATAAAGGTTTAGAATTTTAGAAAAATGAGGTAAACATGAAAACCCACTGAAGACAGCTTGCAATACTAACAAGCAAAATATTATTTTTAAAAGCACCTAACTACATAAAAACACATATAGACCAATGGAACAGAATAGAGAGCCAAGAAATAAATCCACACATTTATGGTCAACTAATCTTCAACAAGTATGTCAAGAACACACAGTGGAGAAAGGATCATTTCTTCAATAAATGGTGTTGGAAAAACTGGACATTCACATGCCAAAGAGTGAAAATGAACCTTTATCTTATACCACACACAAAAGTTAATTCAAAATGTATAAAAGACTTAAGTGTAGGACCTGAAACTATAAAACTACTAGAATAAAACAGAAGAAAAGCTTCTTGACATTGGTCTTGGCAAAGATTGCTTTGGCCATGACACCAAAGCACAGGCAACAAAGCAAAAACACAGAAGTGGGATTCCATCAAACTAAAAACCTTCTGCACAGCAAAAAAAAAAAAAAAAAAAAAAAAAAAAAAAAAAAAAAAAAAAACAACTAACAGAGTTAAAGGCAACTTAATGGGAGAAAGTATTTGCAAACTGCAAACCATGTATCTGATAAGAAGTTAATACTCAAAATATATAGAGAATTCATACAACTCAATAGCAAAAAGAAAAAAACTAATTTTAAAATGAGCAAAAGATCTAACTAGATGTTTTTCTGAAGAAGACATACAAATAGCCAATAGTTACACAAAAAGGTGTATGGAGATTCTTCAAAAAATTAAAAATAGAACTACCATATGATCCAGCAATCCCACTTCTGGGTATATAAAGATTCTTCGAAAAGTTCATGGGAAATGCATATTATGAAAAAATTATGCAAGGATTTCAAAATTATTTTGCACCAAAATAAACTTGTACTAACTCGTTATAACATATCTGAACAGGATCTCATTTGAGACGCTAAGAAGCATAATACATCAGTTTGAAAACAGCCCCTATGACAGCAACATGATTTCTGCTAAAATCTAACCAGAGCAAACATCAAGTTTATGGTGAAGTTTTGATGGAAGAATGGTAAAATCACTGAGGCTTTATGAAAAGTTTATGGGAACAATTCCTCAAAGAAATAAACGGTTTATAAATGGGTACTTTAAGAAGGGATTAATTGTTATTGAAGTGAATTGTTGCTCTCAGCAAACCATCCACATCAATTTTTGAGGAAAAAATTCATCCTGTTCATGCCTTAACTTAAGATGACTGATGATTAACAGTAGACACAATAGCCAACACCATAGGCATTTAAACTAGTTCAGCTTACACAATTCTGACTGAAAAATTTAAATTAAACAAACTTTCCACTTAATGAGTGTCGAAACCAACTGTTTTACCCAGATCAGTTGCAGACAAGGGCAGAGTTTCCAATGGAAATTTTAAACAAGTGGTGTCAAGATTCTTAAACATTTATTTGAAAAACTGTAACAGTAAATGAACCGTGGCTGTACTAGTACAATCCTGAAGGCAAAGCACAATCAGAGCAATGGCTACCAAGAGGTAGACATGGTTCAGCGAAAGCAAAAAGACCAGTCAAGAGCAAAGGTCATAGCAACAGTTTTTTTGGGATGCTCAAAGCATTTTGCTGGTTGACTTTCCGGAGGGCCAAAGAATGGCAACACTTGCTTATTATGAAAGTGTTTTGAGAAAGTTAGCCAAAGTTTTAGCAGTAAAACACCCAGAAAGCTTCACCAGAGAGTCCTTCTCCACCATGACAATGCTCCTGCTCATTCCTCTCATCAAATAAGGACAATTTTACAAGCATTTCTGTGAGACGTATTAGGCAGCTACCTTACAGTTCTGATCTAGCCAAAGTCCCTCTGAATTCTTTTTGCTTCTTAATCTTAAAGCAAATCTATAAAAAGCACCTATTTTCTTTAGTTAATAATCTGAAAATCCTGGCCAGGCATGGTGGCTCAAGCCTGTAATCCCAACACTTTGGGAGGCCGAGGTGGGTAGATCACGAGGTCAGGAGATCGAGACCATGCTGCCTAACACGGTGAAACCCCATCTCTACAAAAAAACATAAAAAAAATTAGCCGGGCCTGGTGGCGGGCACCTGTGGTCCCAGCTACTCAGAAGGCTGAGGCAGGAGAATGGCGTGAACCTAGGAGGCAGAGCTTACAGTGAGCCAAGATCACGCCACTGCACTCCAGCCTAGGCAACAGAGCAAGACTTCATCTCAAAAAAATAAATAAATAAGTAAAATGTTATCAATAATCTAAAAATCCACATTGACATGGTTAAATTCCCAGGACCCTCAGTTCTTTAGGGATGAACTAAACAGCTGTCATCATCACTTACAAAAATGTCATGAACTTGATAGTGCTTATGCTGAGAAATAAAGTTTACATTTTTTATTTTTATCTTTTAATTTCATTTTTCTGTGAACTTTATGAAGTCCCCTCATATATCCAAAAGAAATTAAATCAGGATCTGAAAGAGATATCTATACCCCATGTTCATTGCAGCATTATTCACAATAGCCAAAACATGGAAACAACCTCAATGCCAGCTGACAGATGAGTGGATAGAGAAAATTTGGTGTGCATGTGTGTGCATGTGCGTGTGTACATACACACAATATGATTCTGCCTTTCAAAAGAACGAAATACCACCATTTGTGACAACATGAACCTGGAGCATGTTATGCTAAGTGAAATAATCCAGACACAGAAAGACACTTCAGGATCTCACTTATATGTGGAATCTAAAATAGTCAAACTCATAGAACCAGAGAGTAGAATGGTGGTTGCCAGGGACTGTGGAATGCGGAGATGTTAGTCAAAGGGCATACAATTTCAGTTATGCAAGATGAATGAGTTTTGGAGATCTAATGTACAGCATGGTGACTACAGTTAACAATACTATATTGTATGTTGAAATTTTCAAAGAGGGTAGATTTTAAGTGTTCTCAATACACACACACACACACACACACACACACACAAAATGGTAACTATGTGAGGTGATGGATATCTTAATTAACTTGATTGTGGTAATCATTTCACCATGTGTACACATATCAAAACATCAAGTTGTACACCTTAAATATATACAATTCTTATTTGTCAATTATACCTCGATAAAGCTAAAAACTTTTTTAAAAAAAGCACCCAGCTATGTGTTGAACTCTAGTTTAAACTAAACTAATGCTATTCATGCATAAATATGTTAGCGTACGGCTGGGCACGGTGGCTCTCACGTGTAATTCCAGCACTTTGGGAGGCCCAGATGGGTGGATCACTTGAGGTCAGGGGTTTGAGACCAGCCTGGCCAACCCATGATGAAACCTTATCTCTACTAAAAATATAAAAATTAGCTGAGCTTGCTGGTGGATGCTTACAATCCCAGCTACTTGAGAGGCTGAGGCAGGAGAACCGCTTGAATCCAGGAGGCGGAGGTTGCAGTGAGCCAAGACTGAACCAGGCCACTGCACTCCAGCTGGAACAACAGAGCAAGACTCGGTCTCAAAACAAATAAAAAACAATGTTAGCATCGAATTTGCTTTGGCTTATCTCATAAGGCAAAACTACTACAACTGAGCATGTCTCTCAGGTTCACCATCTGCCTAATGTTAATGTTAATGATACAAAGGCCCTTGCCCTAGACTAAGTACTCTTTTTTCCATTGGGTTAAGCAACTGCCACAGTTGAAAGACAGTTATCCCGGTAGGTTCCATTCTGACATCTCTCCAACCTCTTGGCTACCATATGCTTCTCTGAGCTTAAAAAAAAGTCATGATATTAAATAGAACTATGTTCTCTATGACCAAATGAGAGCTTATTCTGAATGATCTCCCAATAACTAGCTATCTTCCTAACTGTGGATTGATGCTATCCCTCAATCTATAAAGCAAAATCATTTGTTCCTTGACATGAATTTCAATACGGTTTTATGGATCACCATTCACATGGTATGATTGTTATCACTTGCCAATTCATTTAATTCTAAACATTCAAATATTCAAAACATTTCAGAGCACACTCTAAGGACCAGAAACTCTCTTAAATACACAAGACAAGTTTTTGCTCTCAAAACAATGAAGTCTAATTGAGTATTCAGGTATATTTTTTATCTGTAATATAAATCAGAGCGTGAAAAATTCTTAAATAACATATACTTTAAGATTAGAGAGAATGTGGTGATTTTTAGTTTGTTTTTTAAAATTCCCACCATAGTCATTCTGTACGTTATCCTGAGTTTGGATATTTCTAATCAAATAGCCTGGGAGTTTCAAGATGTATGAGTCAAACACAGGGGGAGATAAGATATTTATAGTCTGTAAATAAATAAATGTATAATTATGCCAAGCAATTATTAAATAGAGCTATCTAGTAGAGCAAATTGAAACCTATTTAATTTTAATTCTCTTTCCACTCATCTTAATTGTATAAGGTGTCATATATAGAATCATAGCTCTGTGGTATTTCATCACCCGTTTCCTCATACACTTTCCCCATGGCCTCCTATAAGGTGGTGACAATTCCAGAGAATCAGATGTACCCTGACATTCTGAATTTTTTTTCAATCTAGGTAAGGAAACAACAGCTCACTCCATTGGTCATGATAGTCTAGTTTATGCTATTGTAATAACCCCAAAATCACAAGCCCCAAAATGATAGAGGCTTACTTCAACACACCCTCGTCATCTTCACTGAGGGAGGACTACTTCAACACACCCTTATCATCTTCACTGAGGGATGCAGGCTGATGGGGCCTCCTCCATCTGGAACATCGCCAGTCAGTGGAACACGGATAAAGACACTGGGAAACTCCCAGTTTTGTTCCAACAGACTTCTGCCAGAAAAGATTCTCATCACTTCAGCTATCTTTCTATTGGCCAAGTCAAATCACAGATCCATGTCTAACTTCAATACCTGGAATGTGTCTGGAAGGCAGGCAGAATGACTGATGAACATTCTTAATGACTATGGCCATTTTCCAGTTAGAATTAGCTTCCACGTAGAGTTACGTACCCTATCTCTGATGCTGTGCTTTTTACTCTTTCAACTATCTACATCCTTCAGAATCCTCATTTAAGATGCTCCTCTCCAAGCACATTAAGACTTGACTTCCTAAGCTGCTAACCTCTAGAATGCTTCTATACCTATTTAGATACCATAATTTATATATACAGCATAATGTCTTATGCATAAATGCAGACTTGCTATTCAGGTCAAATAAAATCTAAACAGTGTTGGCACTTAGTCATAAAGCTCCTATTATATATAAGGAAAGCATTCATTGACAGTTTGACATATTAACATATTTTACTTCCTAATAGTATCAGCTAAGAATTCAGAGGACTTAGAGAGCAAGGGCACAGCCCTGTTGGAAACTGGAATTCAAGCTGAGCCAAAATGGACTTCTGACTTCACAGGGTGAGTCTGCAACACGGTCTCCCAATCACTAAGCATTAAGATTATTTTTACATGTTTTTCTTCTAAAGAGAAGGTCAAAGCACTATCTAAAGATTAACATTACATTTCACCTCCGAAAAGCTAGTTTTTAAAATGATAAAGAAGTAATTAACATGGCAATAACAGCATAAATAGACTTACTCAACTATGGGATCTAATACCACACATAGAAAGTGATAACCCCTCAGTAATTTTATGGAAGTTTTCAGGAATGATCAAGAATTTTACAAAAGACTGGGCACGGTGGCTCACACGTGTAATCCCAGGATTCTGGGAGGCCGAGGCAGGCAGATCACTTGAGGCTAGGAGATCAAGAACAGCCTGGCCAACATGAAACCCGACCTCTATTAAAAAGGCAAAAATTAGCTGGACTTAGTACCAAGTTACTGTAAGTCCCAGCTATTCAGGAGGCCGAGGTATGAGAATGGGTTGAACCTGGGAGGCAGAGGTTGCAGTGAGCTGAGATCACTCCGCTGCACTTCAGCCTGAGAGACAGAGATCCTGTCTCAAAAAAAAAAAAAAAAAAAAAAGAATATTACATGAAGTATTCAAGGAGTTTTAACTCTCATATTCTGAACTCTCTCCTTCAAGAGATACATTCTTCTGTTTCCATTTATTTTGTTTCATTTCTTTTACTACTAAAGATAGTTTGTGGGGGTTCTATTCAGGTGTAAACTAACATAACTGTGCTATGAAAAACCCAAACTAAATGAAGATCAATGAATAACAGACGAAGAATATTGCATACTGACAAAAAGTCAATGTTAACGGAGCACAACATTTAACAATTGATGAAATACCTAGTACTTTGCTTCTAATAGCTTTGTTTATTTGATTGATTGATCGATTCGGGGGAAGGGAGGTTGTACTTTCTTGGAAACTTAGATAAGCCTCGCAGAAACAGCTGGGAATTTAGCACAGCTAGCAACACAACAAAATGGATACTCAAAAGCTAAAAAGCAAGTTGGGTCAGTGGGAGGGAGAAGCCCACCAGGAAGGCTGGGGATGGGGAAACAGGATGTTTCAGACAGAGAAATTAGTACATGCAAGGTAGCAGAAGTAACAAGATGAGTGAGCGTTACATGTACAAGTATCTGAAAGATGTGCAGGAAGGCCAACTGTAGAGAGATAAGAGGTAGGAGAGAGGTGTTGAGTTCAGACCTTGCACAGCTTTTTAAACTTTAGTTAAGAATTTAGACTTCATTCAAATTGCAAAGAAAACCACTAAAGGATGTTAAGCAGAGACATGGCATGATTAGAATCCTTGTTATGTTGTTGCTTAATGTGAAAACAACACAAATTTAAATTTAATACAGTCATGCCCTAACTTGATCCATTTTTTTTTTTTTTTTTTTTTTTTTTTGAGACAGAGTCTCGCCTTGTCACCCAGGCTGGAGGGCAGTGGCGCGATCTGGACTCACAGCAACCTCCGCCTCCTGGATTCACGCCATTCTCCTGCCTCAGCCTCCCGAGTAGCTGGGACTACAGGCGCCTGCCACCATGCCCGCCTAATTTTTTGTATTTTTAGTAGAGACGGGGTTTCACCCTGTCAGCCAGGATGGTCTCATCTCCTGACCTCGTGATCCGCCCGCCTCGGCCTCCAAAGTGCTGGGATTACAGACGTGAGCCACCGCGCCCGGCCCACTAGATCCATTTTCATTAGGAGAAACCAATTGTGTCTGTTGCTGTATTTGAAATCCCACCTTGGCTTAAGAGGTGCTTTTCCCCATCTACTGGGAGTCTGAGTGCATGCCATCCCATCAGGAGAGGAAAGCCATGATGCAGTTAACTTCACAATTGCACAACTTGCCAGGTTACTGCCAATGCTGCTTTCATAGTATTTGTGTTGACCTAGTTTTAGCTGCACAGTTTGTAACAGTGATAATTTCATTTGGTCTTCCCTCCACAATGTCAGGGATGTTTGTTTGCATTGCTTTTATTTCCTTGGTATGTTCTGTTTTGTTAGAATTTTTTAAGTCTAAATTGCTAACCATTGAATATCCTATGTGGGCTCCAGTAGTAAGCATACTCTTAAAAGAACATAATCATTATAAAAGAAATTAACAAGAACAGACACACAACTGTATGATAGTGATTAAGGCAGAGAAAATGATTTACTTGTGTATGCTAAGGTAACCAATGTTACCCTGATGTTAACTATTAAAATCATCATTAACTGTTGGATTCATTTAACAAGATTTATCATTCTAGTATAAAATGAGTGCCCATTTGGGGTTTTAGTGATGCATAGAAATATCTCTCATTTTTAAATAACGGTAATTATATCTTTTTATTTTCTAGACAATACACACTGCTTTCAGGAAATTTTATCAGGCAGATGGTGAAAGATGTTCCTTTGCCAGGATTTCCCAGTGGCCACACTGTTGACATGATTTGGGCCAGATCATTGCTGTGGGGCTTTCCTGTGCACTGGAGAATGTTTAGCAGCATCCCAGGTGTCTACCCACCAGATGCCAGTAGCACCTTGCCCCTGTCATGACAATCAGAAATGCCTTCAGATCTTGCCTAATAGTCCCTGGTTTCTGAGAACCACTGCCGTGAATGAGCTCAGTGACTGAAATGCAGTAGCTACAATAGGTGGTTTTACTGCAGGAGTGGCTGCAGGAATGGAGCTGAGTCAGGTACACTGAGGAGTATTTGGGAGGAAGGGACATCTGGATCGGTGACTGATAGGATGTGGGAGACACTAGAGAAAAGGAAACGAGGCTGATGGTGAGGTTTATACCATGAGCAACTGCATGGCGCCATCTACTGAGCTAAAAGAATAACAGGAGGAGTAGGATGGCGGATATCAAAATCATGAACGTAATTTATTCATGTTGATTTAAGATATCTAAGGCATTCCAAAATCAAGAATTTTCTTAACAATGCAAACGTTTGGGACAATTTTTTGGTTGTTTATCAACTTTTTATTTTTGTTGTTTATTTAACAGCAAGTACTTTATTCTAGATAGATGGCAATTTTTTCATTTATATTAGGAAACAGCCATGCCACGAGCAAATGTTTTTTGTCAAGGCTCTTTTAAATGTATAAATGGGCCGGACATGGTGGCTCACGCCTGTAATCCCAACACTTTGGAAGGCAGAGGTGGGCAGACCACCTGAAGTCAAGAGTTCAAGACCAGCCTGGCCAACATGGCAAAACCCCATCTCTACTAAAAATACAAAAATCAGCCAAGCATGGTGGTGGGCACCTGTAATCCTAGCTCCTTGGGAGACTGAGGCAGGAGAATTGCTTGAACTGGGAGGCGAAGGTTGCAGTGAGCTGAGATCGCGCCATTGCACTCCAGCCTGGGCAAGAAGAGTGAAACTCTGTCACACACACACACACACACACACACACACACACACACACACACACACAAAAGTATAAATGGATACTAGTATCTTTTTTATTTTTATTCTGAACTAATTTCAAACTTATAGAAAGGTTGCAAGAATAGTGCAAAGAATTCCCATATACCCTTTACCCAGATCACCAATACTGAATACTCTGCTAAATGTGACTTTGTTTTCGAAAAAATGTCAGAAAAGTTTCAATAATAGTACAGAGAATTTTTGTATACTTGTCTCTAGTTTCCCTCAATCTTATGAATTTACTTGCTTTATCCTTCTATTAATGTGCGTATTTTTTTCTGAGCTATTTGCAAGTAAGTTACAGGCATGATGTTCCTTTACTCCTAAATGAACCATGTGTATTTCCTAAAAGCATGCTCAGTTATAAAAATAGGAAATTAACATGGTTGTTGTTATAATACTATCATCTAATCTACAGATCTTACTCAAATTTTTGCCCATTCTTTTAATATTGTCCTTTGTAGCCAAAGAAAAAGAAATTTAGATCCGGGATCCAGTTTGGGAACTGCATTTTCTTTTCATGCCTAACCTTGGCGTCTTTAAGTATCCATCGGGTTATTTGTTTGTTTGTTTTACTTTTATTTCAGGTTCAAAGGTACACGTTCAGGTTTGTTACATAGGTAAACTCATGTCACAGGAATTTGGTGACAGATGATTTCATCACCCAGGTACTAAGCCTATGCCCAGTAGTTATTTTTTCTGACCCTCTCCCTTCTCCCATCCTCCATCCTTAAGTGGACCCCAGTGTCTGTTGTTCCTCTCTGTGTCTATGAGTTCTCATAATTTAGCTCCCACTTATAAGTGAGAACATGTGGTATTTGGCTTTCTGTTCCTGAGTTAGTTTGCTAAGGATAATGGCCTCCAGCTCCGACCACGTTTCTGCAAAAGACATGATGTCGTTCTTTGTTATGGTGTGTATGTACCACATTTTCTTTATCCAATTGGGACAATAATTTTCATGTCCAATTTTACTGTCATGATTCCTAATCTATTTGCTAGGAATTGCTTACTCAGATTCTACCTCTAGATTTATCCTTCTGATAAAGGGTATCTATCTGATGGTCCTCCATCAACTCTGCAACTGTGAACATGACTGAGAATTTCACTTTCAGCCCTTTTCTCCATATGCTTTTTTCCAACCCTATATCTCAAATATCATTCATGTATAACATGATAACCCCTCTATTAACAAATATTATAACATTAATTCTCTCAGGTAATTAGTTTTGTTCATGGCACAAGCACAGAGACACACACTTCTTTCTCAGCACACCTGAAAACATTTGAAATATAGAATAAATATTTTTGTTAAAAAGCATGGCAAATTTAGCTAGCATTTTAAAAAAGTGCCTACTATATGCCCACAAAAAAAAAACCAAAATTTTGGCTGGGCGTGGTGGCTCACGCCTGTAACCAGCACTTTGGGAGGCTGAGGCGGGCGGATCACAAGGTCAGCAGATCGAGACCATCCTGGCCAACACGGTGAAACCCCATCTCTACTAAAAATACCAAAAAAAAAAAAAAAAAAAAAATAGCTGGACGTGGTGGCCATGAGTTCTCAACATTTAGTTCCCACTTATAAGTGAGAACATGTGGTGTCTGGCTTTCTGGACCTGTGGTCCCAGCTACTCAGGAGGCTGAGGCAGGAGAATGGTGTGAATGCAGGGGGCGGAGCTTGCAGCAAGCCGAGCTCGTGCCACTGCACTCCAGCCTGGGTGATGGAGCGAGACTCCATCTCAAAAAAAATAACAAAAATAAAAATTCTTAAAAATAATAATATTAGCAATATCACACATTATGTGAATAGACTCCATTTAGATACCTAGTCTGTAAAAGTCAATTACCTTATTGATAACAATTCTTTATCCCTTTCCCACAACAAGGAACAAGAGGTCCTTACTTCCAAGCATTTTTCTTGACCAGTACAAGCATTTAATCTCGTAAGTGGTCAAAAATTCCTTTTTATCTCTACTTCGGTCAAACTACAACCTCTCTTCTCTGTCAATCCTGGCTCCATCTCCCTCCTTGCTATATTTCCTTATTCACAATCTTTCAGGAAGCCACTGAATGACAGTACTTATGTCTTATCTGGCCTGTTTTCTGCATGCAACACTCATGTTGTATAAACAGGAGATATTGCAGAGGATGGGAAAAATCTTTTCCTTTCTGCTGCTGCTGTTGTTTGGTTTTTTTCTTTCCTCCACTACTTTTCAAGGATGTGTCTGATAGGCAGTTCCCATTCCCAATGACCAAGCTTCCAACTATTTTCTAGAAGGCAATATGCTTTAGATCTGTATCTGCACCCAAATCCCGCGTCAAATTATAATTCTTAGCATTGGAGGTGGGGCCTGGTATGAGATAACTGGATCATGGGGGTGGTCCTTTGTGAATGGTTTAGCACCCTCTCCTGGTGTTATTCCTGTGGTCATGAGTTCTCCTGAGATCTGGTTGTTTACAAGTGTGGAGCACCTCCTCCTCTCTCGCACATGTGCCACCTCTGGCAGTGTAAGATGTGCCTGCTTCCCCTTCCACCATAATTGGAAGTTTCTTGAGGCCTCCTCAGAAGCTGAGCAGATGCCACCATTATGCTTGCTGTACAGCTTGTGGAACCATGAGCCACTTAAACCTCTTTTCTTTATAAATTACCCAGTCTCAGGTATTTCTTTATAGTGATGCAAGAATGGACTAATACAGAAGGCAATCCTAAATTATTGTCTCATCATGTGGGGGATTAACTCTGAAATCTACATCTCTATTGACCTTTCTGCTGCATCCAGCTCTAAATTTGCAAACCCCTGCCACTCACCTGAGCCTTCATCAACTCCTCCCCCTTCCTGTAAATTTCCATTCTCTCAACCGAATGGCACCACTTTTTTCTCAGTTGCTTAGGTACCAAACCTTTTATGCATCTCCACCACCACCACACCCAATCTGTCAGCTAATCCAACTGGTTCTATGCTAGAAACATTATCTAGAATCTGACCACTTCTTGCCACCACCATCACCACCTCCCTAACCCAAGCCATCACCATCATTTGCAAGAGCTTTCTCATTGGTCTCACCACTTCCATTCTTACTTCCATTGAGTCAATTCTCTTCTGTGACCAGAGTGACTTTTTAAAAATGTAAATCAGAGAATCTCTTTCCCTTGCTTATCAGTCTCCAGTGTCTTCCCCTGTGCTCAAACTGACTGACTTATGTTGAAAGACCCTACCAGTGGACATCTCTGCTTGTCCCAGCGTGAACTCATTCTCTCCCTCTGTCACCCTCAGCTTTACTGACTGGGTGCTTCCTGAACATGTGTGACTGGTTCCCACCTTACCCCCTTCCCACCTGTCATCTCCTCTGCCTGGAGTTCCTGGGCCTTTTGTGACTGGCTGCTTCTCATCACTCAAGTCTATGCTTGAAAGTCTTCAGAAAGACCTTTCCTGACCATTCTAATTAACAGTTCCCCACCCCTAGCCCATCTCTTTCCTTCCCTTGTTTTATTTTCTATTTGGCACTTGTTAGAATCTGGAATTTGAAATTATCATCTATTTTCTGCCTGGTTCTCCTTCTAGAAAGTATGCTTTTTGAGAGGTAGGCCTTAACTGTGTTTTTCGAGCCTCTTTGTTTTGTCTTGCTACAGAAGAATACCTGAGATTGGATAATTTATAAAGAAAAGAGTTATTTAGCTCATGGCTCTATAGGCTGTGAAGTTCAAGGGCATTGCTCCAGCTTCTGGTGCAGGCTTTTGTGCTGCATCACAACATGGCAGAAAAAGTCAAAGGGGAAGCAGATATGTGTAAAGAAACAAAACCTGAGGGGGCATCCTGGCTTTACAACAACCCAGTCTTATGGTAACTAACTTGTACCTGAGAGAACTAACCCAGTGTTGCAATGGCAAGAGCTCACTCACTACCCCCAAGAACAGCACTGAGCCATTTATAAGGGATCCACCTCCATGACCCAAACACTTCCTACTAGGCCCACTCCCCACACTGAGGATTAAATTTCAACATGAGCTTTGCTGGGAGCAAACAAACCATATTCAAACCATAGCACCTCTGTATTCCCAGCACCTAGAAGAGGGGCTGCCACTTATTCACTTGTTAATAAATGAACAAATAATTTTAAACTAATTAAAATGCCACAGTTCAGGCTTAACAGTTTCAAATTCATCTCATTTTCTTTCTTCATCAAAATTGCTCATCCACCTCAATTATCTGTTTCAGTTAAGTGGCATCACCATATACCTTGTGGTAACAAATGTGGAATCTTTTAATTCACATTCAATTGCCTACCAAAACCTTTTCATTCTACCTCTAAAATGTCTCTGAAATCTACGTCTCTCTTTCCCTTCTCAAGAGTATTCAACATGTAAACTGGCCCCCTAATGAGTCATTCTCTTCCCGCTGGTATCAATTCTCTAGGCTACCCACAAAATTGCCTTCCATACAATGTAAATCTTGTAATGTTTATTTTCTTCTTAAAAAGGGTTCCAATCACCCACACACAAAAAAATCTAAAACTCCTCACCATGACTTTTAAAACTATTCCCAATCTTGTCCTCTACCTGTTTTTTAGCTGTGTTTCTATCTCATTTTCAAGCTCCAGTTCCATGTACTGCCATACACTGTATGCCTACCTCCTACCATTTCTTTAAAACATCATGCACTTGAGGCCAGGCACAGTGGCTCACACCTGTAATCCCAGCACTTTGGGAGGCCGAGGCAGGTGGATCGCCTGAGGTCAGGAATTTAAGACCAGCCTGGCCAACATAGGGAAACCCCAACTCTAGTAAAAATACAAAAAATTAGCTGGGCATGGTGGCTGGTGCCTATAATCCCAGCTACTCAGGAGGCTGAGGCAGGAGAATCGCTTGAACCCAGGAGGTGGAGGTTGCAGTGAGCCAAGATCGCACCATTGCACTCCAGCCTGGGCAACAAGAGCGAAACTCCGTCTCAAAAAAAAAAAAAAATTGCTAAAACATCATGCACTTGAAAATCTTTCTGAATTTTCTTGAACTGGTATCCACAAACTAGAATTCCCTTTCCTCTTTCTTCCACACAGTGAAACCCATTTATCTTCATCAGATCTAATTCAAATGCCACATTCTCTGTGGAATTCACTATCCTATCTGTGAGAAATTCATAACTCCGTCCACTGTTCTCTGGCAGCCCTGACATAGGCACTTCCATCACAGCACCTAACACCACCAGACCTAGAGTAAAACAACTTTGTATATAGCATGCCTAGTAAATTATGAGCATCTTGAGGGATAGAAACTGAGTTGTTCATCTTTGTAAGTGTCCCATGAGGCCTGGAAAATTATCTGAATATATATGCTTTTAATAGATATTTGTTAAATTAAAGGAATAGATAAGCCTCTGATGTAATCCGAACTGGTGACTTCAAGGCATGTTTATTTGCTAAAGACTTTAGCAAAAAACTAGTGCTAGCTAGTAGAATAAGGATAAAACAGGGTTGTCAGGGTACCCAGCTGATGAAATGACTGTTAACGAAACAGGTGTTTACTCCAATAGAGCGTAAGACTCTATTAGAGTAAATTAACTAGTGGCCTAATTCACTGCTAAAAAACTAAGAAGCCAAGAATAACTCCTCTAACTTTCCTTAATGGGTTACTGTATGTGACTGAGAAGCCTAAAGACAAACTGGCTGGGCACAGTGGCTCATGCCTGTCATCTCAACAATTTGGGAGGCCAAGGAAGGAAGATCGCTTGATGCCAGGAATTTGAGGCCAGCCTGGGCAACATAACAAGACCCTGTCTCTACAAAACACAAAAAATTAGCTGGTTGTGGTGGTGCACTCCTATAGTCCCAGTTACTTGCAAGGCTGAGGCGGGAGGATTGCTTGAACCCAAGAGTTCAAGGCTGCAGTGAGCTACAATCATGCCATTGCCCTCCAGCTTGAACAGAGCAAGATCCTATCTCAAAAATAAATACATAATAAAAACAAACAAAACTAAGGGCTGCAAAGAACTAAAAAAAAAAAGTGTTCCATCAAAGTTGCTCCCTACTCTAGCCTGAATATTTGTGCCCCCAAAATTCAGTTGAAATCCTAACCCCCTATGTAATGATACCACAAGGTGGGGCCTCTAGGAGGTCATGAGGTTGGAGCCTTTATGAATGGGATTGGTTCCCTTCATGAAGGAGACCCCAAAATGCTCCCTGGCCTACTGCACCATGTTAGGACACAGAAAAGACAGCTGCCTGTGAACAAGGAAGCAGGCCCTCACTAGACACTGAATCTGCCAGTGCCTTGATCTTGGACTTCCCAACCTCCAAAACTGTGAGAAATCCATTTCTGTGGTTTATGAGCCACGGAATCTGTGGTGTTCTGTGATAGCAGTCCAAATGGACTAATATACTCCCCTAATGCAGAGGAGCACCACGATGAGGAAACAAATAAGACTTCATTCTCAACTGACCATTCTATTAGAAAATACAGTGTTGGCCAGGTGCAGTTGCTCACGCCTGTAATCCCAGCACTTTGGAAGGCCGAGGCAGGTGGATCACCTGAGATCAGGAGTTCGAGACCAGCCTGGCCAGTAGAGACTGGTGAAACCCTATCTCTACTAAAAGTACAAAAAAATAGCCAGGCATGGGGGTGCAGCAGCCTGCAATTCTAGCTACTCAGGAGGCTGAGGCAGAAGACTCGCTTGAACCCAGAAGGCAGAGGTTGCAGTGAACCAAGATTATGCCATTGCACTCCAGCCTGGATGACAAAAGTGAAACTCTGTCTCCAAAAAGAAAAAGAGAAAGAAAATACAGTGTCTTCCTTCTTAATGCAAGCTTCCTGGGTGCTGCTGCTGTCACAGCATCCCAACTCCTTGCTTAGTTTTCTCACAATTCACCTGAATGCTAGTGTATATTCCCACAAGACAGCAATCAAGTTCTATTTTTAAAAAGCCGGGTAGGGAGGGCATTGTTCTTTATGTCCCTAAGCCTTCATCCTTCCACCCTCAGATAATACTATTCAAGGGAAGAAAGTGAAAGGATTCACCCTGTGCTCTCAAGTGCAAAGTAATCACAGAAAAATACATTGACCTAAAGTTGCTGAATGATACAAGTCTGTTAGATGCTGTTGCTTATTTTTAGGTGTTGCCATGATGCATCTCAATACAAGCACAGAAGCTTGCAAGAAGCTGTGATGTGGCAGAAAGAGCAGTGATCTCAGGGATCTACCACTAGAGAAATGTGGGGTGAGTGGCTTCTGAATCACAGCTAGGATGAGAATCGCACAGCCCATCTCACATGGAAATGGGGTAATGGATGTGATGGCACCTTTGGGACCTAGAGCCCGATCTAAATGTTAAGAATCACTACAACAACTTTTGTTGCCTTCCCAAAAATTAAATAGTAATCATAAAGTTATGGTAGAGAAATAGACTATTTTATATTGCTCTTGTACCAGATAGAAAGTCAAATTCCTAAACCTCTAGTAATTCCTAAGCATCAAAATCCTTAAACATGGAAAAAAATTTACAGTGTATGAATTCAATAAATGTATCAATTGCAATTACATTTATTTGAAAACAAAAACAACCTATCATATTGGTAAGCAGAATATACTTTCTGTCCTTTTGGGGGCCATGGGGGTTTTTTATTTTCTGAAAAATTAAAGGATACTTATTTTATCAATCAAAAATATGAAATCACATAAGTATGCTAGTTCTTCTTTTTTTCTTTTCTTTTTTGAGACAGGGTCTCACTTTGTCGCCCAGTCTGAAGTACAGTGGCATGATCTTGGCTCACTGTAGCCTCAACCTGGGCTCAAGCGATCCTCCCACCTCAACCTTTTAAGTAGCTGAGACTACAGACAGGCACATACCACCACACCCCACTAATTTTGTTTATTTTTTGTAGAGACAAGGTTTCACTGTTTCCCAGGATGGTCTTGAATTCCTGGGCTCAAGCGATCCTCCTGTCTTGGCTTCCCAAAGTGCTGGGATTAGAGACATGAACCACTGTGCCCAGCCAGTTCTTGCATTCTTAACAATAAATTAGGCCTCTTGATCTTTTTTATTCTAATAACATCCATTGCTAAGTATTAGCAAAGATCAAGTTGAAAGGCAAGTCATGTTATTCAATAAATAGGAAGACCCACTCCTATCTTATTCGGTTACTGGCAATTGCATCCGCCTATGACATAATCATATCACCTGGCACACACTAAGCACAAATCATTTGTCAGAAAGTATTTGAAGTTTTCCACACATATTAACTCATTTGTATTGTATGTACTAACTGTCAACAGTTTTCTATTTTAACTAACTGGGAATAATTTTCTTTTTATGACTTTATATTTTGTTTTGTCTACAATTTTGCCATTCTGAGAGCAAATGAGAAATGTTTTCACCCACCATCAAAACAGAGTTCCATTCAGCAAAGGAGACAATCAGCAGAGTGATAAGGCAACCTTCCAAATGGAGGAAAATATTTGCAAACCACATATCTGATAAGGGTTTGATTTCCAAAAAATATAAGGAATTCCTAAAACTCAATAGCAAAAATAATAATAATAACAAATTTTTAAATGGGCAAAGGACTTAAGTAGACATTTCTCCAAAGAAGACATACAAATGACCAAAAGGTATATGAAAGATGCTCAACATCGCTAATTATCAGGGAAATCTAAGTTAAAGTGACAATGAGGGCCAGATGCAGTGGGTCACGCCTATAATCCCAGCACTTCAGGAGACGAAGGCAGGCAGATCACCTGAGGTCAGGAGTTCAAGACCAGCCTGGCTAATATGGTGAAACCTTGTTTCTACTAAAAATACAAAAATTAGCCAGGTGTGGTGGTGCATGCCTGAAGTTCCAGCTACTCGGTAGTCTGAGGAAGGAGAAACACTTGAATCTGGGAGGTGGAGGCTGCAGTGAGCTGAGATCATGCCACTGTACTCCAGTCTGGGCAACAGAGCAAGACCCCATCTCAAAAAAAAAAAAAAGACAATGAGATATTACCTCATATCTCTTAGGATGGTTATCATCAATAATAATAATAATAAAGAATTGGTGAAGTGGTAGAGAAATTGAAACCCTTGTACACTGTTGGGTAGAATATAAAATGGTGCAGCCACTATCAAAAGCAGTGTGAAGGATGTTCAAATAACTGAAAACAGAACTACTGTACTATCCAGCAATCCCATTTCAGGGTATATCCAAAACAATTGAAATCAGGATCTCAAAAAGATACCTACATTCCCATGTTTATTGCAACATTATTCACAATAGCCAAGATTTGAGGGATGAATAAAGAAAATGTGGTATATCCATACAATGGAATATTATTCAGCCTTATAAAAGGAAATCCTACCTCTGGTGACAACATGGATGGACCTAGAATGGATTATTCTAAGGAAGTCAGTGATGGAAGGATGAATACATGATTCCTCTTGTAGGACATATCTAATATCATCGAAGATACAGAAGTAGAGAGTAGAATCATGGGGATGGAGGAGGGGGATATGAGAAGTTGTCATTCAATGGGTATAAAATTACAGTTAGGCCACACATGGTGGCTCACACCTGAAATCCCAACACTTCAGGAGGCCAAGGCAGGAGGATCACTTGAGCCCAGGAATTCAGGACCAGCCTGTGCAACATATGGAGACTCTACCTCTATATAAAAAAAAAAAAAAAAGAAAAATTTAACTAGTCAGGCATGGTATACACACCTATGGTCCCAAATACTTGGCAAGCTGAGGCAAGAAGAATACTTGAGCCCAGGAGATCCAGGCTGCAGTGAGCTGTGTTCACACCACTGCACTACAGCTTGGGCAACAGAGTGAAACTCTGTCTCAAGAAATAAACAAATATATAAAGTTACAGTTATACTCGTTAAGTAAGTTCCTGAGATCTGCTGTATGACAAAGTACCTATAGTTAACAATAAGGTATTGGGCACTTAAAATTTTGTTGGCTATCCATTTGCAGAAAATTGAAACTAGACCCGTTTTCTCACTTTATACAAAAATTAACTCAAGATAGACTAAAGACTTAAATGTAAAACCCAAAACTATAAAAACCCTAGAAGAAAATCTAGGCAGTACCATTCAGGACATAGTCACAGGCAAAGATTTTATGATGAAATTGCCAAAAGCAAAAATTTACAATTGGGATCTAAGCAAACTAAAGAGCTATTGCAAAGCAAAAGAAACTATCATCGGAGTGAATAGCAACCTACAGAGTGGGAAAAAAATTTTGCAATCTATCCATCTGACAAAGGTCTAATATCTAGAATCACAAGGAACTCAAATAAATTTACAAGAAAAAAACAAATAACCCCATCAAAAAGGGGGCAGATGACATGAACAGACACTTCTCAGAAGAAGATATTCATGCAGCCAACAAACATATGAAAAAAAGCTCAACATCACTGATCATTAGAGAAATGCAAATCAAAACCACTATGAGATACTATCTCATGCCAGTCAGAACAGCCATTATTAAAAAGTCAAGAAACAACAAATGCTGGTGAGGTTGTGGAGAAATAGGAACGCTTTTACACTATTGGTGGGAATGTAAATTAGTTCAATCATTGTGGAAGACAGTGTGGCAATTCCTCAAAGATCTAGAACCAGAAATACCATTTGACCCAGCAATCCCATTACTGGGTATACACCCAAGGGAATATAAGACATTCTATTACAAAGATACACACACACGTTATGTTCATTGCAGCACTATTCACAATAGCAAGGACATGGAATCAACCCAAATGCCTATCAATGACAGACTGGATAAAGAAAATGTGGTACATCTACACCACAGAATACTATGAAGCTGTAAAAAGGAATGAGATCATGTCCTTTGCAGGGACATGGATGAAGCTGGAAGCCATTATCTTCAGCAAACTAATGCAGGAACAGAAAACCAAACACCACATGTTCTTATAAGTGGGAACTGAACAATGAGAACGCAGGGACACAGGGAGGGGAACAACACACAAGGGGGCCTGTTGGGGGGAAGGGGAGTTGGGGGGAAGAGTATTAGGAAAAATAGTTAGTGCATGCTGGGCTTAATACCTAGGTGATGGGTTGATAGGTGCAGCAAACCACCATGGCTCACATTTACCTATGTAGCAAACCTGCAGATCCTGCAATGCACCCCAGAACTAAAAATAAAATAAAATTTTGTTAAGAGCATAGAGCTCGTGTTAAATATTCTTACACACAGAAAAGGGAGGATTTATTAGGAAACTTTTGGAGGTGATAGCTATGTTTATCACCTGGATTGTGGTGGTAGCAATATGAGTGTATACATATGTTCAAATTCACCAAATGGCATAATTAATTATGTGCAGTTTTTTAAATACGTTATACCTCAATAAAGCTGGAAAAAATAAAGTCATAAGGTAATGTACCAAAAGGTAATAGAATGTTAAGTGGCATTGACATTAATAAAAAGAGACCTTTTTTTTTGCAAAAGTAACAACACTTTCATCGAAAGCCGTGACCTAAGTAACCTAGCATGCATTCACTGCCTACTGGATTTTTTTCTGAACATGCTTGATTGCATGTTTACAATTTTAAAATGGCAAATTGAGCATATGTCCTCATTATCTGTGAATAAACTGTCAAGTTGGTGGACTGACAAAAAAGACTTCCACCCCAGTACAATGAAATGACATATATTTATCTGAAGAACTTCAAAGAACTCCAAGTTTATTTCAAGTTTTATTTATAAAAATAAAAAGAGGCCGGGTGCAGTGGCTCATGCTTGTAATCCCAGCACTTTAGGCGGCCGAGGCGGGTGGATCACGAGGTCAGGAGTTTGAGACCAGCCCGGCTAAGATGGTAAAACCCCATCTCTACTAAAAATACAAAAATTAGCCGGGCATGGTGGCAGGTGCCTGTCATTTCAGCTACTCGGAAGGCTGAGACAGGAGAATCGCTTGAACCCAGGAGGTGGAGGTTGCGGTGAGCTGAGATCGTACCACTGCACTCTAACCTGGGCAACAGAGCAAGACTCCGTCTCAAAAAAATAATAATAAAATGAAAAATAAAAATAAAAAGAGTGGGTGGGTGCAGTGGCTCACACCTATAGTCCTAGCACTTTGGGAACCCAAGGCAGGTGGATCAGGAGTTTGAGACCAGCCTGGCCAACAGGGTGAAACCCTGTCTCTACTAAAAATATAAGAATTAGCTAGGTGTGGTGGTGCATGCCTGTAATCCCAGCTACTCAGGAGACTGAGTCATGAGAATCACTTGAACCCAAGAGGCAGAGGCTACATTGAGTGGAAATTGCACCACTGCCCAATATACTCCAGCCTGGGCAACAGAGTGAGACTGTACCTCAACAAATTAATTAATTAAAAAGTGTTATTTATCCCTATCATAGTAAGTGGGTTAGTTAATTGAGCTAAAAATATAATTACTGAATTCAAGTTTTCAAAGAAAAGTTCGGGAATGGATATCTTTATATAAATAGACAAAAATATATACTACTTCTAATTAGTGTTTCAAGATAGTAATCATTTTTTCTCCAAAAAAATTGAAACTCTGTAAGGAATTCTATAGCTAAAATTCCAAGAACTTAATCTCCATCAGATATAATTGTCTAAGACGCATCTCTACTGAGATTAATCAGAGAGATAAATTGAAAAGAAGTGGGCAAATGCAGATGGTTTAAAATATCCACCAAACCCAAGAAGTGAATTCTACACCCACATGAAAAAATCTCATTTCAAATACAAAATTGAAAAGCTCAGATTAGTGCATTTAAAAGACTCACCACACCTGTAGGCTTATGACAGTCACCTGCTCACTGTTTACTGGCTTCTGACCGTCAATGACAAAGTGGGCAGAAGCATCCCAAAGCCCCCTTTCCCTCCCTGCAGGAAGGCTGCTGTAAAGAGGAAGCTGGAGATGTTTCTCCAGAAGCCAGGCAGCCAGTGAGAAAGGCACGAAGCACTTGGCAAATGCTGTGCTTAGCGAGTTGCATGTTATTATCTCAATTCTTTCAATGTCACCTGTGAAATACTAGTTACAATCACCCTCTATATTTCACAATGGAGAAACAGAGGCTTAGATGGGTCAAATACTTTATCAAAGCAAGGCACAAAGAACAAAATCAAATGCAAGTCTGTCTGATTCCAAAGTCCACTTTCTTAACCACAATACTATATAGCCTAAATGTGATGACCTCCACCACAGAAAATTATCACTTAAGTATCAACTGCCTAATTCAGGCTACTCATGCATCTTCTTTTGTAGAGGAGTGTATCTCACATTAAAGAGAATGACTCATCTTTTGAGATAATTATTTATCTTTTTTAAAAAGAAAAATGTAAGTCTCTAAAAATCTCTGTTGATTTTGAAGTGTGTGTATTAAGGATAATGTTTATTCCCAATATAAACTTTGGTTACTCTTATATGCTATAGAACTATTTGTATATTAAATTATTTGGTTATGATTTAAATTCATCAATATCCAGGTCTAATTAACAATTCTAAACAGCTCTATAGTAATAGTCTTGCTAAATATTTATATTATCTTCCCCATGCTATTTTTCAAATTATCTTAGAGTTTCAAGTATCATACCAGAATTGAGAAAACTAGATAACCCTCTTTGGCTCCATTACTTAATTCCTCTTAAAATATGAAGTACTTCAATTTAAATGTCCTGCACATTGAGAAACATAACAGGCAAAATAAGTAGACTGTGTGTGTGATTAAATTCTAAATAATGTTATTTTATTGTTAATTCAAGAACCTATGTGATTTTAACTTCCAAGGTAAAAATAAATTTGCCTAAGTTCAGTGGGAGTTAAAGGCACTTATTTGCTGATACGGTTTGGCTCTGTCCCCACCCAAATCTCATCTTGTAGTTCCCATAACCCCCATGTGGCATGGGAGGGACCAGGTGGGAGGTCATTTAGTCATGGGGGCAATTACCCTCATGCTGTTCTCATGATAGTGAGTTCTCACGAGATCTGATGGCTTTCTAAGGGGCCTTTCCACCTTTCCCCTATAGCTCAGCACTTCTCCTTGCTGCCACCACGTGAAGAAAGAGGTGTTTGCTTTCCCTTCCACAATGATTTTAAGTTTCCTGAAGCCTCCCAGCCATGCTGAACTGTAAGTCAATTAAGCCTCTTTGCAAATTATCCAGTCTCAGGTATGTCTTTATTAGCAGCATGAGAACAGACTAATACATTTGCATACTTTACTATTTGCATAGTTGATTTATTACCTACTTTAAGTTTTCCTCAAATGCTAAAATCCCTGGTCCTTCTTGTGACAGCATGATGCAAATTCCAGAGGTAGCCCATGCTGGCCACCAAATACAAACAGCAAGGATGTTTTGCGGGTGCAAGAAACCTGATCTTGGTAATAGTCACAATCCTGAGTTTGTCTTTAATTCTGATTACCCATGTCCTCATGAAGATGGTAGCATTGCTCAACCATGGCCTCCCTACTTCCATGACTCTGGTTGTTCACCTCACTGATGAGTTTCTCTACAAAACTTGAAGGTTTACGTTCTAGAATTGGAAGAAATGACAGGCATCATCTCTATGTACCAAGCTGCCTATTTTATAAATGAAAAATTGAGATTGGGGGATATAATTTGCCAAACGTCACTCTATTTATAGCTTCAATTTTTGGTGCTAAGATTGCTGGAATAACATGAGAAGTAAGCTGAGTGGAAGAGGATCAGTGCAGCTTCTCAAATTTGGGAAAGTCTAGATTAATAAGCAGATCAATTGGGTGAGTTTTAATTCTGGTTCCATCCATTTCTAACCTTGAGGAATTCAATTAAATTCATGAATCTCCATTTCTACTCTACAAGATAAGCAACCAAAGACTCTCAAAATCTCCAATAACCTTTAGCAAATGAGGAAGGTAAAATGTGTATTCATGATTGTTGAATAGAGAACAAAATTTGTGATAACCCCAAGACTGGAAGTGTGAGTTAGAATATAATAATAGCTAACTTTTATTGATCATTTACTAATATTTTCCAAATATGGTGGTAGATGCTCTATGCGCATTTTTTTATTTAATCATCTCAACTTTGAGATCGATTCTAATATTATGCTGATGTTGCAGGGGAGGAATGGAGACTTAGGTTAAGTAACTGATTCAAGGTTTCTACCTATTAAGTGGGGCAATAAGGATTTTAGCCCAGGTTGTCTAACTCTAAAGCAATGCTTTAAATACTGCACAGCTCTTTGGATAACTCATTTTGCTGGCATGTTTTTCAACGAGTCACTTTTCTGGACTTTTTATCTGAGAACAAACACACTTCTCCATGACTCCTGATAAAATCCAATTCCTAGCTCTGCGGGCAGCCATTCACTCCACTTCCGTTCCCACTGGCATCTGTAAATTAGCCTCTGGTAATTATCTGTGTGGGAAGCAGCCGGCAGCGCACAGAACATTGTAACTCTTGGTCAGCTTCCAATGTGGGAATTCAGCATTCCTGAGTCATAAATCAACTGACCATGGCCCAGCTTGAAGATGTGTTTGCTCAAGCTTTAAAAATAGGCTAAATTCCATAGTGGTGGGCAAATACATCTTTTGATATTTACCTGAAATAGTAAATCCTCCATCCGAAAGAAAGAACAGGTGTTCCCACCTTGCCCTCAAAGGCAATTGATTCCCACTCTGTTTGACCAGATGGTGAGTACAGTTTGGGAGCATCTGTCCTCTCTTGAGAATGTCTTGTCTCTAGTTCCAGAAGTCATATTCAGGGACTAGAAATGCTGCCTCAGAAATAGCTTTAAGTAATTCAAAAGTAAGGTTTAGGTGCCATAGCAGGAGAATAACTCCCTAAGAGGCCTAAAATTTCAGAGTTCTATTTTGTTACATCACTGGACAGTGGAACACATTTTTTACAGTGTTTGGTTTTAGAGGAACTAAAGCACATGGGGAAGATTAAACTAGAACTACCCAAAAGAATAGGGAATTTTGGGCTTACGTCAGGGGTGTCTGCAAACTATAGTATGTGGGCCAATCTGCCTGTTGCCCGTTTTAGTAAATAAAGATTTATTATAACTCAGTCACATCCATTTGTTGGCGTATTGTCTATGGCTGCTTTCATAGGGCACAGCAGAGTTGAGTAGTTACAGCAGAGATTGTATAATACGTAAAGCCTAACATATTTATTATATGGCCCTTTACAGAAAAAGTTTGCTGACCATCGGCTTAAGGCATGGAGAATGGGAAAGTTCAATGTACTTACTTATTTGGATGTTTTTATAAGATTTTTTATCATTTTATCTTAACCTCATTTATCTTAAATGAGGTTACCCATTGTACCTCATTTAAAAAACTGCAAACTAGATATCTAGAGACCACATATTGAAGTGGGCCAGCAGGAGGAAAGGGGAGAGTATCAACTGTTCTAAATGGCATCAATTCTATTAGCAGATGATCACCATGCCACTCCCATTAACAAGGAACAAAACTTCAAACTCTACCATCAAAACACCTCAATACTCCTGGTAGAGGTATCCCACAATAGCAAACTGTACTTATTGACATAAGAAGGGAAGAGAAAGAAAGAAAGGGTGCCAGACATAATCGAAGACACATCTGAGGGCGCTGAAGATGTATTTATCTCATCACAATGTCTAGGCCTGGCCATGTAATTCTCTTTAAAAGTGTGTGGAAATGGGCCAAGAAGAACCTAAACAAAAAGGTCTTGCTGGGTGTTCCCCTCAGTAGTATATTAGTATTAGATCATACCCTTTCTGTCAAATCACATTTCTACATGGCTGTCCATACTTTGTTGAACCTAAGAATAAAATGGACCATTTTTAAAAATTGAACTGCCATATTATCTAGCAATGCCACTACTGGGTATTTATCCAAAGGAAAAGAAATCAGTATATCCAAAGAAAAGCTGCACTCCCATGCTTTTCCAAACACTGTTCACAATAGCAAACATATGGAATCAATGAACAGATAAATATGATATGTATACACAATTAAACATTATTCTGCCATAAAAAAAAATCACATCATTTGCAGTAACATGGATGAAACTGAAGGTAATTAAGTGAAATAATCGAGGCGCAGAAGGACATATATTACATGTTTTCACTTATATGTGGGAGCTAAAAGAAAGTTGATCTCATGGAGATAGAGAATAGAAGGATACCAGAGGCTAGGAAGGGTATGTGGCTGAGATTGAAGAGGCTGGTTAGCGGGTGCAAACACACAGCTAGATAGAAGAAATAAGCTCAAATATTCTGTAGCAGAGTAGTGTGACTACAGTTAGCAACAGTGTATTGTGTATTTCAAAGTAGCTAGAATAGAGGACTTGAGATGTTATGTTACCAACACGTAGAAATGATAAATACTCAAGGTGATGGACACTCCAAATACCCTCACTTGGTCACTACACATTCTATGCACGTAGCAAATACTCACATGTAACCCATCAGTATGTAAAATACTTTGTATCAATTTTTTTGAGTCTCGCTCTGTTGCCCAGGCTGGAGTGCACTAACATGATCTAGGCTTACTGCAAGCTCCGCCTCCCAGGTTCACGCCATTCTCCTGCCTCAGCCTCCCGAGTAGCTAGGACTATAGGGACCTGCCACCACGCCCGGCTAATTTTTTGTATTTTTAGTATTTTAGTATTTAGCATTTTGTATATTTAGTATTTTAGTAGTGTTAGCCAGGATGGTCTCAATCTCCTGACCTCACGATCCGCCCACCTCGGCCTCCCAAAGTGCTGGGATTACAGGCTTGAGCCACCGCCCCCGGCCCTCTTTGGGTTTTCATTCTGAAGGTTCCCATGTCACCTAAAACTACGACCAAGTAAATTTGTATGCTTCTTTTTTTATTTCCTATTAAAAACTGTGAAAAAAAATAAGAAACCATGTAAAATAAGCCTTCTCTGAGGGCTGAGATCAGACCCTAAAAGTAAAGAACAAAAAACATGATTATTTTGTCTAAGCAGGAGATGAAGAACAGACTTAAAGAGACAGCACTTAAAATAAATAAACCAGATCCTAAAATAAAAGATGGTTATAATTTTCTACTGGGAATCTAGTCTTCAACATTTATATTTCAAAATACCTCAGTCTCTTTTATTCCTGAATGATCTTGGGACTCCACTGAGAAAGTAGGAACTTAAATTAGATTGGCAGGTGATTAAGGAAATGACCAAATTAATTTTTACCTTCAAAACGGTATCCCGGAAATTCTCAAATTTAAAAATGTATGGAAGCACAAATTGGTACTGCATCTAGACTTGGTGAACTGAAATTAGTCCTTTAAGCAATGAATGAGCATATCTGACAGCCCAGTGCTCCCATGCCAGAATAGCTTTATAGTTCTCAGTTCACCTTCTACATATAGCAACACTGAAAAATTGATTATAAAAATAGTTCTCCAAGGAAAGCCACCTGCTAGTGCTAGTGGTAAAAAAAAAAAAAAAAAAAGAAGGCTAAGAAAATGATAGCTTTCTAAAGCCATAAAATAGAAAGCTATTGGCTACATGCCATAATGTGATAGTCATGAATGTGGGCATTTCAAAGTGCTATTAGCTATATCCCATGCTCATGTCAAATCAGGTATCAGGGCAGGGAGGGGTATAAAGAAGTCCAGTTTTGGGACTTCTAGTGTCCCATATATACATTGGTCCAAAATATCAATTAATTTAGCAGTAGGTTTTGAATGCCTCCTTGGTAGAGGAGGACCGTATTCATGAATATTAGATTCTAGAGGTGAATGTAACCATAAACCAAGTGCAGAGAGTGGGAGCAAGTACAATCTCCACATACTGTTATGCTGTGATACAGTGAATTTGAAAAGATGCAGCACATTTGACACTCAATAGTAAAGAAAAATTTAGTGTGGAGGCTTTAGGGGATAATATTGCAAAACAGTGAAAGATATAATCCTTCTGGAAGGTCAAATGAAGAGCAAATACCTGAAAGTTATCTACTACAGGATCCAACAGGAAACTTCAGAGAACTATTTGGTATTCTCAATAAAATGTATTTTTAAATTTTCTACTATAAAATAATAGAGTACTGCTATCTGGAGAGAACAGGCCAGAATAAGAAATTTAAAATGTGATGAAAATGGTAAATTTGTAAAAAAATAAAAATAAAAATAAAAATAGACGAAATGAAAATGAAAAATGTAATGAGACACAGATGAATATGCAGGAGTTTAGGATTCTACTCTGAGAATTCACAGGGGCATACGAGTCTGCTCATCAGTTTTCATTATTATTTGCATGTCTTTAGATGGAAATAGGTATACATTTTTAGGATATAAGCCAACCACAGGGTTATAGGATATATGCACATTCGATGTTAGTAAATACTGTCAAACAATTTCCAAAGTGGCTGTACTAATTTCCATTCCCATCAGCAGTGTATGAGAGTTCCAATTACCCCATCCTTGATAACACTTGACTTTTACAGTAGCTACTTTTTCAAAACTAGAATTGATGTGTGTGTGTGTGTGTGTGTATTTGTATCAATTTCTGGTTTTAATTTGTATTTCTCTGATGCCTAGGAAATGTGACCAACATTTTATATGTTTCCTACCCCTTGGATATACTTCTCTGGGTTCACATCTTTTATCCATTTTCTACTGGACAGTCTACCTTTTTCTTATTAACTTGTAGGAATTCTTTTTTTTTTTAATTTATTTTTATTTTTTGTTATACTTTAAGTTCTAGGGTACATGTGCACAACGTGCAGGTTTGTTACATATGTATACATGTGCCATGTTAGTGTGCTGCACCCATCAACTCATCAGCACCCATCAACTCGTCATTTACATCAGGTATAACTCCCAATGCCATCCCTCCCCGCACCTCCTCCCCATAATAGGCCCCAGTGTGTGATGTTCCTCTTCCAGAGTCCAGGTGATCTCATTGTTCAATTCCCACCTATGAGTGAGAACATGCGGTGTTTCATTTTCTGTTCTTGTGATAGTTTGCTAAGAATGATGGTTTCCAGCTGCATCCATGTCCCTACAAAGGACACGAACTCATCCTTTTTTATGGCTGCATAGTATTCCATGGTGTATACGTGCCACATTTTCTTAATCCAGTCTGTCACAGATGGACATTTGGGTTGATTCCAAGTCTTTGCTATTGTGAATAGTGCCGCAATAAACATACGTGTGCATGTGTCTTTATAGCAGCATGATTTATAATCCTTTGCATATATACCCTATAATGGGATGGCTGGGTCATATGGTATTTCTAGTTCTAGATCCTTGAGGAATCACCATACTGTTTTCCACAATGGTTAAACCAGTTTACAATCCCACCAACAGTGTAAAAGTGTTCCTATTTCTCCACATCCTCTCCAGCACCTGTTGTTGCCTGATTTAATGATTGCCATTCTGACTGGTGTGAGATGGTATCTCATTGTGGTTTTGATTTGCATTTCTCTGATGGCCAGTGATGACGAGCATTTTTTCATGTGCCTGTTGGCTGTATGCATGTCTTCTTTTGAGAAATGTCTATTCATATCCTTTGCCCACTTTTTGATAGGGTTGTTTCTTTTTTTCTCATAAATTTGTTTGAGTTCTTTGTAGGTTCTGGATATTAGCCCTTTGTCAGATGAGTAGATTGCAAAAATTTTCTCCCATTCTGTAGGTTGCCTGTTCACTCTGATGATAGTTTCTTTTGCTGTGCAGAAGCTCTTTAGTTTAATTAGATCCCATTTGCCAATTATGGCTTTTGTTGCCATTGCTTTTGGTATTTTAGACATGAAGTCCTTGCCCATGCCTATGTCCTGAATGGTATTACCTAGGTTTTCTTCTAGGGTTTTTATGGTTTTAGGTCTAACATTTAAGTCTCTAATCCATCTTGAATTAATTCTCTTATAAGGAGAAATAAAATCCTTTACAGAAAAGCAAATGCTTAGAGATTTTGTCACCACCAGGCCTGCCCTACAAGAGATCCTGAAGGAAGCTCTAAACACGGAAAGCAACAACCGGTACCAGCCATTGCAGAAATATGCCAAAATGTAAAAACCATCGATGCTAGGAAGAAACTGCATCAACTAACAAGCAAAATAACCAGCTAATATCACAATGACAGGATCAAGTTCATACATAACAATATTAACCTTAAATGTAAATGGACTAAATGGTCCAATTAAAAGACACAGACTGGCAAATTGGATAAAGAGTCAAGACCCATCAGTTTGCTGTATTCAGGAGACCCATCTCACATGCAGAGATATACATAGGCTCAAAATAAAGGAATGGAGGAAGATCTACCAAGCAAATGGAGAACAAAAAAAAGCAGGGGTTGCAATCCTAGTCTCTGATAAAACAGACTTTAAACCATCAAAGATCAAAAGAGACAAAGAAGGCCATTACATAATGGTAAAGGGATCAATTCAACAGGAAGAGCTAACTATCCTAAATATATATGCGCCCAATACAGGAGCACCCAGATTCATAAAGCAAGTCCTTAGAGACTTACAAAGAGACTTAGACTCCCATACAGTAATAATGGGAGTTCTTTATATATTATAAATACAAGTCCCATTCTGAAGTTTGCCTTTTCATTTTAATAATTTTGATGAACACATTTATCAATTTTCCCTTATAATTGGACCTTTCTGTGTACCATTTTGAATACTATTTAAGAAATTTTTGCCTAGATTTCTTAGGCCAATTGTTCAGAATGTTTTCCCCCTCCCAGATGAAAATTGTCTATATTTTTTGTAAGAGCTTTATTATTTTACCTTGCCTATCAAGATCTATGATTCATCTGGAATTTATTTTTGTGCATCAAGAGTCAAGAGACACTTTTCTATATTGATATCCAGTTGAACCAACACTATTAGTAATGAAAAACCTTTGACCATCAATATGGTCACCAATCAAATAACCACATATGTGAGTCCATCATTGACATTTGTATGATGTGGAATCTTCTTATCTACTGGTTCTGACCTAAGGCTAATTCCAGTGAATCTAGAACACTTAGTGCAATCTTCAGATCACAGTGAAAGTTCATGGAAGCCATGTGACAAATGGAGTTACAACCTAAGTCCACCACACAGTTGGCCCAATGAGATGCTGAACCTATTCCTCAGATATTTTTTTAGTTTCTGTGTATATGGTTGGAATAAACAATCAGCAGCTGAGAAAACATCCACATTGGCTTCCTAATACATTAAGAATTATTATGCAAAGAAGAGCCAGTATATCTCCCTCTCCCTACCAAAATATTAAACCAAAAGCCATATATCTTCATGGAAAATTCTGAATTTAATGCCACCATAAATAATTTGAAAGATACAGGATTGATGACTCCTGTCAAACCACCATTTGAATCACCATTTGGTCTATGCAAGAAGACAACTGGAGTTTGGGAGATAGCATTAAATCACTGATAACTCAACTAGGTGATGATTTTACTTGGAGCTGCTCTTTCAGATGTGGTCTCTTTATTGTGATCAAATCACAGTTAAAAAAAAAAAAAAAAAAAACCTATTACTTAGTGGCAGGTATTATCCTGGTAAATACTTTTTATCTATCCCATGAAACAAAAATTACCATAAATATTTGGGTTTTATTTTAAAATTTATTTTTAACTGATAAATAATAATTGTACATATTCATGGGGTACATAGTGATATTTTGGTACATATATAGTAATCAGATGAGAGTAATTAATATATCCATCTATCATTTAAAAAAACATTGTTTCCTGATCTTCCCCTTTGTCCCAACCTCCACCCTCCAATAGACCCCAGTGTGTGTTGTTCTGCAATACGTGTCCATGTGGTCATCATTTAGCTCCCACTTATAAGTGAGAACATATCATATTTGGCTTTCTGTTCCTGTATTACTTTGCTAAGGATAATGCCCTCCAGCTCCTTTTACGTCCCTGCAAATGTCATGATCTCATTATTTTTTATGGCTGCACAGTATTCCATGGTGCATATGTACCACATTTTCTTTATCCAGTCTATCATTGATGGACATTTAGGTTGATCCCATGTCTTAGCATTTAGCATTTTGTTTTCATTTGGTAGGGTGAGAAGCACAACTTTTCAAATATTTGACACAATGATATCTCACCTCTCCAAAACCAAAGGCTTCACCATCCCATATGACATTACACTGGTCTACTGTATCCTGCTAAATGAACCTGATAAGCAGGAAGTAGCAGACACCAAGATGCATGCCAACAAATGAAAAACAAATTCTTGAGGAATCGCCACACTGTCTTCCACAATAGTTGAAATAGTTTACACTCCCAACAGTGTAAAAGTGTTCCTATTTCTGCACATCCTCTCTAGCACCTGTTGTTTCCTGACTTTTTAATGACTGCCATTCTAACTGGTGTGAGATGGTATCTCACTGTGGTTTTGATTTGCATTTCTCTGATGGCCAGTGATGATGCGCATTTTTTTTTCATGTGTCTGTTGGCTGTGTAAATGTCTTCTTTTGAGAAGTGTCTGTTCATATCCTTTGCCCACTTTTTGATGAGGTTGTTTGATCTTTTTCTTGCAAATTCGTTTGAGTTCTTTGTAGATTCTGGATATTAGCCCTTTGTCAGATGGGTAGATTGTAAAAATAACCATCATTCTGAGCAAACTATCTCAAGGACAGAAAACCAAACACCACATGTTCTCACTCATAGGTGGGAACTGAACGAGAGCACCTGGACACAGGGTGGGGAGCATCACACACCAGAGCCTGTCATGGAGTGGGGAAATGGGGGAGGGATAGCATTAGGAGATATACCTAATGTAAATGATGAGTTGATGGGTGCAGCACACCAACATGGCACATATATACATGTGCAACAAACCTGCACGTTGTGCACATATACCCTAGAACTTAAATTTAAAAAAAAAGAAAGAAAAAGAAAAACAAATTCAATGTAGAGGCTGGGTCAGTAAAGTTTCTAAGGAGTCCAGTGGTCTGAGTCACACTAGAATATCCCCTTCAACATGAAAGGCAATTTGCTGCACATTAATCTCACCAACGAAGGATTGATCAATTTTTGTGGCCCACTTTAATTTTAAGATAAACAGGTACCATACTTGGGTGTGACATGCTAACCTATTTATTGAGTATTCTAAAAGACTGTCAAACATGAGTGGGCTCAGAGCAAGAGAAGGCTTGTTGTTCATTGTTCGTTGCAGAGCATGCCACTCTACCACTTGAACTTATGACCCAGCAAAGTCAGCAGTTCTCAGATGTGCCCAATCAGGGTACTGTGTGAAAATTGTAGCAAGCCCCAGTAGAGTCCTCCTAGAGGATTTTGCTGTAATTATTCTTTTGATTAAAACCTTTTGGTGGCTCCTGGACCTTGTAGAGAGTCAATGCTTCAACATGGGACATCCAATGAACACAAAAGTGGAGTTATCTATCCTGGATTGGGTATTAGCTGATCCTCTAAGCCATAGTCTAGAGTGCCCAGCAAGACTCCATAATCAAGTGGAAGAGGTATATATATGAAATTGAATTCAAATAGATGTTAAGGCACAAAACATGAGTTTGCTTTCTATTTCCAGTGTGCATACTCCTACTGCAATGCCATGTTGCCAAAAACATGGGGTACACAGTGATGTTCTGATACACATAATATCAAAATATAAGGAGGGCCCTACATTAAGTTGATTGAGAAGGAAAATATTATTTCCTGTTTTACCAGATAGCTCTGGATTATACAAGAGTAAATCAGAATTTCCAACAGCATGTTGTTGCCCACTTTATTCAAATAGAAAAATGGTCTGAGGTGTGACTCTTCCTCATTTATTGGGAAATAGCTAATATTTTGTCCATATATATCTATATAGATAGATAGATATGCTAAAAAGCTAATAGAGGAATTAATACCTGATTAACACAAGGCGAAAGGACATAAGACAGATAACACAAATAGAAAAACAGCAAAGTGATAGAACTAAATGTAACTGTATCAGTAATTGCATCAAATGTAAATGGTCTAGATATCCCCAAAGACGGATTAATTTTAAAAAGGAAGACCTAACTGTCTACTGTCTACAGGAAACACACTTCAAACATAAAGGCATAAATAAATTGAATGTAAAAGGATAGAATATCATACAAACACTAATCAAAAGAAAGCCAGAATGGCTATCTTAATTTCAGAAAAAATAAACTTTAAGACAAGGAATATTATTAGATCCAAAAAGGAAATTTTATAATGATAAAAGGGTTAATAAATCAGGGAGATGCAACAAATATAAAAGTATATGCCCCTAAGAGCTTTAATATACATGAAAGGAATAAAGTAAAAAAAAAAAAAAAGGGATAAATGGAGAAATTCAAAACATTATTTTATAATATACCACTTATAGTAATTGATCAAATGACTAGGCAAAATGTCATGAAAGATAAAAATAATGAAAAACACTATCCACCACTTCAATTTAGTACTATAAATTAAAAGCCTTGAAAGTACACATTTTGATCAAATAATTACATTCCTAGGAATCTAAAGAATCAGAAATATGAACAAACCTGTAACACAAAATATCCATCTAACTTCATTTCTAATGGTAAGAAATAGATATAACCTAAATTTCTTAGTTTTGTTTTTTAGAGATGGGGGTCTCACTATATTGTCCAAGCTGGACCAGAACTCCTGGGCTCAAGTGATGCTCCCAGGGGTATCAGCCTCTCGAGTAGCTGGGTCCACAGGTGCACACCACTGTGCCTGGCTCTAAATTTTTAATAACACTGAATTTTAGGTATTGCAAATGATCATATGTATATACAAACACTAAAAATGTTTACAATAATATGTTAACCTAAGTATTTTATCTAACACTATCAGAGAAAAAGGTAAACTTTCAGCAACAGTCATAGGCAGGTAGTGGGGAGGTAAGGGAACTTTGACCTTCTGTAATTTATATTTCTATATTAAAATTTCAAAATTAAATCTGTATGACTTTTTAAATCAGAAAAAAGGTATTAAGAAAAAGCAGAATGTGAAATTGAATACACAGAAGAATTAACTATGTAAAGCTTAGCTCAACATAAAGAATATGACCCCTTCCCTTAAGAAGCTTAGAACTGTGAGGGCAGCTGAGAGATACTCAGGTAGAGTGAGTACAGCCTCCATGAAAGTACATGATGTGGCACCTGCCTGAGATTGGGATGGGAGCAGGTGAGCAGTATGTGAGAGGCTTTGGAGAAACAGTCTTTACAGAAAAGCTAAGACAGAGAAAGTTACTCATTTGACCCATCTGCAGCATTTGGCTGTTGACAAATTCCTCCTCCTTAATTTCAAACACTCCTGGTTTCATCTTACATGTCTGACTATTTCTCTGTCTCTTTGATTCGCTCATCTTTTTCTACCTACCTTTAAATCTTGAAGTTCCTCAAAACTTGGCGTGGGAGATTCCAAAAATGGCTACAATGCTAAGTAAATACAGAGATGCTGAGGAAACCGAGGTGGCATGGGAGGAGCCTAGAAACAGTATACAATTATTTCCCCTCTTTACAATTTTGAAGTTCTAGTTTATTATTATTATTATTATTATTATGAGATGGAGTCTCACTCTGTTGCCCCAGCTGGAGTGCAATTTGTTATCACAACAATATGCAAACAGGCCAGAAGTGGTGGCTCACGCCTGTAATCCCAGCAATTTGGGAGGCTGAGGCAGACAGATCACCTGAGGTCAGGAGTTCAAGACCAGCCTGGCCAATATGGTGAAACCCCGCCTCTACTAAAAATACAAAAATTAGCCAGGCATGGTGGCGGGCGCCTGTAATCTCAGCTACTCAGGAAGCTGAGGCAGGAGAATCGCTTGAACCTGGGAGGCAGAGGTTGCAGTGAGCCAAGATCGTGCCACTACACTCCAGCCTGGGAGACAGAGCCAGACTCCATCTCAAAA